>NW_006400371.1:69576-78922 GCF_000299155.1 Elephantulus edwardii | reverse complement strand
AGGAGAGGAAGGCCCTCTATGAGGTGGATTGATTCAGTGACTGGGATAATTGGGATCGGAGTGTCAGAGACAGTGCGATTGGCACAGGACAGAGGGGAGTTTAGGGCTGTTGTACATAGGGTCGCTATGAGTCGCAGGCGACTCGACAGCACATAACAACAACAGCAGTTGTAAAACTGCTCTTTGAATGTTAAGGAGCAGTTTAACCCTGTCCTGTAGGGCGAGTATGAGTCACAATCAATTTGAAATAGCAATGAGTTTTCACAATATCCTGTGCCCTCATTTATACCTGCCCACAGGCTGACAATTCTACCACCTGGCATCACTATAGGCAAGAATTTGATGGTCTGTGTTTAAATAAAATTTGATGTAATTGCACAAGCGACTGTCTTGTGGATAGTATTTATTACTCTCTTAAAGATAAAGCCTTAAGAAGCATCTGGGAAGTTTGAAAGGAAAACAAGAAGTCAGAGCACAGGTGGCACTGAATGTCAGCACTAACCAGAGATATATCAATACTAAAATGGAGACTGCAAAATGAAAGGGCTGTGAAGCTGACCCCCTCAGCCTTTCATACAGTTTGCCTGAGGGTGGCCCAGAGATATTTTGTCATTCCTGTTCACCAGGCAATGTTGGTCAGAAAAACCAGTTGCCCTTGAGTAGATTCTGATTATGATAAGTACAGGTATTCAGAGTAGAAATGTGATCCATAGGGGATTTTTTTAATAGCCTTCCTTCTAAGGCACCTCTGAGTGGAGTCGACTCTCCAGCCCTTGAGTTACCACCTGAGCACAGTAACAGTGTGCACCACTCTGGGGATACGGCCATAGTTTGTTGCTATGTACTACAGAGCCAGAACCAGCTTCCCAAATCCCATGTCCTCATGAGAGGAGTCGTCAAGTTACACACAAAGAAAGGCCTGCAGAAGGGCAGACACTTACTAGTTATCACATGAGGTTTCAATCAAGTTGTTATCTGTCCCTCCCAGATTCTGAAATTGGCTTATAGAAAAATAACAACGATGTAAAATAAATTACAACAAAAATAAAATATAACAAACTTGGTGCAGCTAGGAAGCCTGGCAAGAGGAGATACAAAGGATTTTCATTTGAAGAAAATTACGATCTTTTCATAAATTCTTCTGAGGGAGTTAGTTGAGAAAAGGAGTATAGGTTCTAGAAAGTTGTTATTTAAGCCAAAGTAAGTACTTTCTATGGGGGTGGAAGCAAGTTTGTATTTGGACCATAGAAAGTGACATGAGAATATGGGTCTGAAAAGTCCCAGTTAAGTAAGCTTTACAATTTTAGGTGGAAATATATGGGGCTTGTCTAAACTGATTACTCATGCATTCCATTTCATTTTTCACAACTTCCAGATTTCTAACATTCATACATCATTCATTCCATGCTCCAAATGATGTTTGCAGCTGTTTCTACTCATTCTGAATGACTGTTTAGGCTCTATGTCTACTACTGTTAACTACCCACGTTCCTCTGATCATAGGGGGTTTCAGAGGTTCATTGTTTTGGAAGTGGATAGCCAATCCTTCTTCTTAGTGTGTTTTAATTGAAGAGCTCTGTTGCAACTGGTGTCCACCGTGGGTTACCCTTCTGGTACCCGAGACACTAACTGCACAAATTCCAGCATCAAAGCACCACACATGCTACATCAGGACAGCAGACGGACAGACAAGTGCTGTACAAATAGGAGCAAATAAACACAGAGTATACACATGGATTTCCTCTGAAAACAAAGTACCAGAAGAATGTGTCTATCTGCATTTCAGTGACTATGCAAAAGAATTGTGTGGATCACAACAAATTTTGGCTAAATTGAGGAGGATGGGAATCCCAGAACACTTGATGATTGTCCTCATGTGAAACCTATACTCAGACCAGGAAGCCGTTCTCAGAACAGAGAAGGAAACACTGCATGGTTCAAAGTCAGGAAAGGAGTGCATCATGGGTGCACCCTGTCTCCATACCTTTGCAATCTATATGCAGAAAGAATCATTCGGGAGTCTTGGTTTTATGAGTAAGAATGTGGTATCAGGATTAGAGGAAGAATAACCAACAAACTATTTTAGGCAGATGACACAACCTCCTTGCTGAAACTGGGAGGACCTGAAGAGCTTGCTGCAGAAGGTCAAAGAATGTAGTCTTCAAGATGGATTGAAGCTCAACATCAAGAAGACAAAGATTCTCACTACTGGGCTAATTGGCAGCACCATGACAGATGGAGAAGAGACTGAGGTCATTAACAATTAAAGCTTGCTTGGCTCCATGATCAATACTCTTGGCACCAACAGTTAGAAAATCAAAAGATAAATTGCACTGGGAATATTTGCTGTCAAGGAACTTTCCAGAGTACTGAGAAACAATTATGTTAGTCTAAAGACTAAAGTGTTCCTGATCCAGGCCATGGTCTTCGAAATCACTTGCTATGCATTAGAGAGCTGGACAATAACTAAGGATGACAGAAAAAGAATCGATGCCTTCAAGTTGTGGTGCTGAAGCAGAGTCTTGAATATAATGTGGACCACCAAGAAAACAAATAGATCTGTCTTGGAGAGGGTGAAACCAAGTTTCTCCTTGGAGACTAGGATTTTGAAGCTCCATTTCACATGCTTTAGGACCATGGAGAAGGGCATCATGTTCAGAAGGGTGGAGGGACAATGAAGGAGAAGAAGACTCTGGATGAAATGGAATGGTACAGTAATTGGGATAACGGGCATAGGTGTGTTAGAGTCAGCGAGACTGGCTCAGGACAGGGCAGGCTTCAGAGCTATTGTATCCAGGGTTGCTATGAGTCACAGGCTACTTGATGGCACATAACAACATCAACAACAACATGCATATCTAAGATACAAAGAAATTGGCAACATGTAAATTATCCCTCAATTACAGATCTGACAAGTGTTGTACCTCTAAAAGCAAACTGTAAAGACAAGCAGGCATACACATATCATAATGCAGGGCACCCTTTTCAGACCACAGCCAAGGCCAATAGTAGCATGACAGTAAGATTTCCTGTCTTGACATAAGTGATTTCAACAATGGGCTTTAATGTTTCAGAGGATGGCATAGGATAGGACAGATTGATTGTTCATAAGGTTACTATGAGTTGTACTCAGCTTGATGGCTTCTTGTTACAACAAGAACAACCTGGTTATGGTAATTTCTAGTTGATTTTCAATAACTAAAGAAAAACTATATTCCATTGTTTATTCATGTCAGTCTGAAGTGTGTTTTCTGTGAATTTCCAGAAAAAAAAATATGATTGTGCACATCTCTCAGGCAACTTTGAGGATTAGACAAGTGATAACTATACAGACTTCACCTCACACTTGCAAACAATACAGGCACCGTCAGTAGAGTTTCCCCTTCCCCTGTTCTTTCTCTCCCTTTCACTTATACCCAGTGGATGATGGAATTTTACCAACAGTGTCATCTATGTTGCAAAATAGTACAAACAGTCTTTATAAGTATGGACCAATCAGACTCTTGCTTTGAGAAATTGTGTAATACATTTTTCTAGTCCAATTCAGAAAAAGTTTCACTCTTTAGCAATGGATTTGCTTCTCCTACCTACCCTGTGAGCCCTCTCATCAAAACAACCTGATGCTGGAACTTCAGATGCTGTTTCTTTAAGTAATTTATATTCCAATTCCCAGGTAAGTCTTTTCTTCACAATCCATTTTCAGACTGAAGTATCTAGAACTAATTTTCTTTAAAAAAACCCCAACTCACAACAATATGTATACCATTTGACCCAGAAATCACACTGCAAAGTATTTAGCCAGAAGTCATGAGAGCAGGAGCATGAACAGAACCTGCCTGATCATCAGTGTTCACTGCCGTTTCCACTGTAACCATGAGGTAGGGGTACAGATGAATGGGTCAGTAAAATGTGCTCTATACTCAGAGTGTTGCTCAGTCAGAAAGCAACATGAAGTCCTGATGTAGCCCACAACTTGCATCAACCTTAAAAGAATTACGCTGAGAAAAATGAGTCTGGAAAAGCCAAACTGTATAATCTGATATGAAATAAGCAAATAAACAGAAAACAAGAATTGTTGTTACCAGAGATCAAAGGTGATGATGGTAAGGAAGGATTTTTGCTTGTGAAAACCTTGAGTCACATTAATGGTGGTGGATTGTGTTGGGAAAAGATAACAATAATGGTTGCACACCTAAGAATGTAACCTATGTCATCATATTTAAATGTAGAAATTATTGTATTGGCAAATGTTGTAGTGTGTGTTCTATTACAGCACAATATAAAAAATAGATGTGAATACATGGCAGAAAACAAAATCCAGCATTATGAAAAAGAGAACAAATAATCTCATTCGCTTAGCATATGAGAATCACACTGTATGTAAAGAAGAATATGTAAGAAATAGACTTCAGACTGGACCATCTACAGAGTTGGGAGAACAAAGCCTGCAATAATGAGCTATGAGCTGACCCAAAAGAAGAATAAACTGTTAACTGGAATGTAAAAGAGGAGTTAAACTTGAGTGATATTCAGGCAAAGAATGTTCACTCCATAGTACTCAGTTAACGAGGGATGCAATACCTCTTAGAAGGGTCTCGTGACCTAGGAGATAAAACCTCATGGTGCACTGTGGAAGGAATATCAACCTACTTTTTATCTGGGCTTGAGCACTCTATTTCGCAAAATCATTCTCACTAAACTGAGTTGGATTGAATTTCTCGAGTGCTTCTCAAGCCAAAACTCTAGGTAACTCATCAGCAAACTCATACAGAGTAAGATGACACCGTTCCCAGCTAGGGAGACAGCCCCTGGTCAGGGGAGTATATTGATCTATCAGTTGCCAAAATGAGCTGACACAGTGTCCTGGGTACTGAAAGCATTTTTCACAAATTTGGGGGTTCATCTGAGATTTCTCTGCCCACTTGGGGCAGCAACCCTGGTGGAAGAGAAGAAGACACATCCCAGCTTGGTTTTGGCCACTGGCTCTGCCAGAGTGCCTGCTCCCTGGTGAACGTATACCAGGCATATGTACTATCTTCATACCTTTTCAAGCTATATGCAGAAAATATCATCTGGGAGGCTGGGCTCTATGAGGTGGAGTGTGGCATCAGGTTTGGAGTAAGACTCATCGACAACCTGCATTATGCAGATGACACAACCCTGCTTGCTAAACTGAGAAGTACCTGAAAGGCTTGCTGCAATAGGTCAAGGACTGCAGTCTTAAATGTAGATTGAAGCTCAACATCAAGAAAACAAAGATTCTCACCATTGTGCCAATTGACAGCATCATGATGGTGAAGAGATAGATATTGTTAACGGTTTGCTTGGCTCCACAATCAACACTTTTGGTACCAGCATGCATGAAATTAAAAAAAATTAATTGCATTGAGAAAGTCTGCTGTCACAGACCTCTTCAGAGTACTGAAGAGCAATAACGTCAGAATGGAGACTAAGACGTTCCTGATCCAGGATGTAGTCTCCACAATTACTTGCTGTGCATCAGAAAGATGGACAATAACTAGGGATGATAGAAAGAGAATGAATTCCTTTGAGCTGTGGTGCTGAAGAAGAGTATTGAATATACCATAGACTGCTAAGAAAACAGAAAGGTTCACCCTACAGAGGGTGAAATCAGGCTGCTCCTTGGAGGCAAGGATTCTGACGTTTCATGTGACATACTTTGGGCATGTTGCAAAGAGTGACCAGTCCTTGGAGAGGGACATCATGCTTGGGAGAGTGGAAGAACAGCACAAGAGAAGAAGACTCTTGATGAGATGGATTGATTCAGTGACTGGGTAATGGGGGTTTTCGTTGTTGTTTTTATTGTTATGTGCCATTGAGTCATCAGTGACTCTATGTACAACAGCTCTGAAGTCTGCCCTGTCCTACACCAGTGTCATTGACTCCAACACACCTACCCCGATTCTCCTAGTTACTATATCAATCCACATCATCAAGGGTTTTCCTCTCCTGCACTGTCCCTCCACTCTTTGGAGTATGATGTCCTTTTCCAAAATCAGTCCCTCCTGTCCACGTGCTCAAAGTATGTGAGACAGAGCTTTAAAATCCTAGCCTCCGTGGAGAAACCTGGTTTCTCCCTCTCCAAGATAGACCTATTTGTTTTCTTGGTGGTCCATGGTGTATTCAAGACTCTTCTCCAGCACTAAAACTCAAAGACAGTAATTCTTCTTCTGTCATCCTTAGTCATTACCCAGCACTCTGATGCATTGCAAGCAATTGCAAAAACCATGGCCTGGATCAGGCACAGCTTACTTTCTAGACTGACATTGTTGCTTCTCAGTACTCTGACAGCTGATTTACTGAATGCAATTCATCTTTTGATTTCCTGACAGCTGATGCCAAGAGTGTTGATTGTGGAACCAAGCAATCTGTAACTGTTAACCACCTCAATCTCTCTTCTCCACCCATCACGGTGCTGCCAATTGGACCAGTGGTGGACCAATCTTTGTATTCTTGATGTTGAGCTTCAATCCATCTTGTGTTTCATACATTCATTCCCATTCATTATGTTTTATAAAATTAATCACCGTTGAACCATGCCCACCACTACTCTGTCTTTGCAGATCCCTACCAGATCGTTCCCATTTCTTTTCTTTTAGGCCCCCCATTACTCCATTACACCAAATTGTGCTACTCTATTATTTCCCCCTACCCATAAGCACCCCTCTGCACCTCCCCATAGATCTTCACACAAGTTTTACGCTTTACCTTTCTATTTCTACAATAATGGTCTCATGTGATATTTGTCCTTATGAGACTGAGTTAGTCCACTCAGCATAATAGTCTTCAGTCTCAATCAAGTTGCATAGTAATTTTCTAATTAGTTTCTCCTGAGTGCTGCATAGTATTCCATCTTGTGAATGTAACACAATATCTCAATCTATTTTATTGTGATTGGACATTTGGGCTGTTTCCATGTTCTTGTGTTTGTGGATAACACTGCTCTGAATATTGATGTACAAATCTGATTTTGTCTCAGTTCTAATTTTCTCAGAGTATTCTGAGCAGTGGAATAGCTTGGTCATATGGAGTTTCTGTGTTGAGCTTTTTGAGGAAACACCATGCCTTCCAGAATAGTTGTACCATTTTACAATCCTACCAACAGTGTATGAGAGTTCCCATCTCTCTGCATCTTCTACAACATTTATTGCTTGCTGTCCTGTTAAATTTTACCACTGCTACTGGGGTGAGAGGGTATCTCATTGTGGTTCTGCTTTGCATCTTTGTTTTTGCCAGTGATTTTGAGCATTTCTTCATGTGTCTGTTGGCCATCTGAATGTCTTCCTCTGTGAAAAGTCCTTCCAAATCTTTTGCCCATTTTATAATTGGGATTTTTTTTTCTTGTGGAGGCCCTTGTAGGATTCTGTAAATTTTTGTTATGAGATCCTTGTCTGAGATGATGTTTCCACATTTTTTTCTCCAGTCAGTAGGGTTTTTTTTCACCTTATTGGGAAAAGCTCTTCATGTGTACAAGTATTTAATCATGCGTAAGTCCCATTCATCACTTTTATTATCTCCTGGTTGTGTATTTCTGGCTGTATTTGTCAGCCTCTTTATGTTATAGGAGAGGACTTCTGAGCTTGGTCTCACTTTATCTCTTATGATATTTATGGTTGAGGGCTGGCCTGGGCATTTTTGTTAATGGTGGTCCACCTCTGGTGGTGTTGTGGGCCATCTTGTTCCTCTTTATTAGAAAGCTGGAACAGTAATGCACAGCATCCATTACAGGTAGACAGACATGGTGGCAGCTCCTTTCACTGCAGCACCTGGAGGCCAAAAAAACCTGTATTGTTTCTTTTCTTGCTGCTCTTAATGTTATTATTTTCTTCCTTCTGGAAACTGTAGGTTCATTTGCTGTTCTTGTTCTCATGTTTTGGAGATGTTGAATTAATGTGATTTTGATTCTTTCTTCCTAACTGTATTTATTGCTATCAATAGACCTATGGGTTCTGCTTTTTTGGTGTCCCAATAATTTTGGTATATTGTGATTTCATTATTATCTGTTGCAAGATAAATTTTTATTTCTTCTATTACCAAATAGTGTTCAGGGAAGGTGCTATTTAGTTTCCATGTGCTTGATTTACCCTATTCATCTTCCTTTTTGTTGGTTTCTAATTTTACAGCAATGTGACCTGAGGAGATATTTTGCAACATTTTGATAGGTTTTGCATTTATTTAAACTTGCTTTGTGACCTTACTTATTTTCTGTTCTAGAGCATGTTCCATGTGCACTGAAAAATGCATATTGTGGTCTTCCTAGGTGTCATGTCACTATATCTATCCATGACATCCAATTCAGTTCTTCTTTGTCTTGGTTTCTTTCTAGTTATTCTGTCCTTCCTTGAAAGTGGTATATTGAAGTCTCCTTCTTCATTATGGATACTTCAGCATAGATCTTGAAATTGTCTTTTTAACTATGAATGCAAAGTTTTCATTCCCAGCATAGTAGATCATGTGATTGTCTGATTCAAAGTGGCCCATGCTTATCCATCTCAGTTCACTGGGGCCTAGGATGTCAATCTTCATGTGCTTCATTTCATATTTGATGACTTCCATTTTCCCTACATTTATACTTTCCCTCCCCTAATGATTTCCAGTCTTGGTTCTAAGTCTAATACTGTAATTTGCTCATGTGTTTCGGTTCATAGGGTTTTCAAAGGTCTGTTTCGTTGTGTGTTTTGTGTTTTTTGTTTGTTTGTTTGTTTGTTTCCAGAAGTGGATGGCCAATCCTTTCTGGTCTATCTTAATCTAGAACTCTGTTGCAATCTCTCCACCATGGGTAGCTCTTCTGATACCTGAGCCATTGATGGCACAAAGCCCAGCATTAGAGAACTCCACAAGCCACACTAGTACAACACCCTGACAGATAAGTGCTGTACCAACAGAAGCAAATAATAATACCCAAACATATACACATATAAGATATTAAGTAATTGTCAACATGCAAACCATTCCCTAATAACTCAATTGAGAGTTAAATTTTATATCTATAAAAGCAAACCATCCATGGTCAACACTCTTGGCACCAGTAGCCAGGAAATTAAAAGATGTATTGTGATGGTAAAGTCTGTTGTTAGGGACCTTTCCAAAGTTCTGAAGAGCAATGGTATCTCTCTGGAGACTAAGGTGTGTCTGATACAGGCCATGGTCTTTGCTATCACTTATTATGCATCAGAGAGTTGGACAATGATCGGATAGGAGGATAGAAGGAGAATTGATGCCTTTGAGCTGTGGTGCTGGAGAAGAGTATTGAGGGTACCAAGGACTGCTAGGAAAACAAACAGATTCATCCTGGAGATGGTTAAACTGGGCTACTCCTTGGAGG
>NW_006400371.1:66677-68001 GCF_000299155.1 Elephantulus edwardii | reverse complement strand
AATAGGGACTGGTTCTTGGAGAGGGACATCATGCTTGGTAGGGTGGAGGGACAGTGCAGGAGGGGAAGGCCCTCTATGAGGTGGATTGATTCAGTGATTGGGGTAATCGGGATGAGTGTATCGGAGACAGTGCAATTAGCACAGGACAGAGCAGAGTTTAAGGCTGTTGTACATAGGGTCCCTATGAGTCACAAGTGACTCGATGGCACATAACAACAACAACAATAACAGCAAACCATAAAGATAACCCAGGCATGCAAATATGTTGGTATAGGACACCCTTCTCAGGCCACAGCTGAGGTCTACGAACTTTGATGGGGATATTGGCTCAGGTAGTGGCATAATTTGATGTTTATTGCAGCTCTTGGGCCTTAAGCTCCTGGGAGAGCCTGACCCGGTGACTCCCAGTCACCTACAGACCCCACCCCTGGTCTCTATTCTGCTGCTCAGGACCAGATACAGGGCTCTAGCTTTCCTTGCCAATGCCTGCTGATCTCTGGTGGGGCCTCTGAATCCAGGCAAGGTTTGGCCTGGTGGCTCCAGCCCTAGCTGAGTTCACAAGTTTATGCAAGGAAATTTGGAGGACAGCTACCTATCTGACTGACTGGAAGAGATCCATATTTGTCCCCATTCCCTAGAAAGGTGATCCAACAGATTGTGGAAACTATCAAACAATATCATTACTATCTCATGCATGCAGAATATTGTTGAAGATCATTCAAAAGTAGCTAGAACAGTACATTGGCAGAGAACAGCCAGAAGGACAAGCTGATTTTAGAACAGTTCACTGCACCAAAAATGTCATTGTTGATGTCAGGTGGATCCTGGCTGAAAGCAGAGAATACCAGAAGAATGTATATTTGTATTTTATTAACTATGCAAAGGAATTTGATTGCATGGACCATAAAAATATTAAGGCTGGCATTGAGAAGAATGGGAATTCCAGAACATTTAATTTGCTCATACAGAGTCTATACATAGATCAAGAAGATGTTATGCAAACAGAACAAAGGAACACTGCATATGTGTGTCAGGGTTGTATTCTCTCTCCATACCTATGTAATCTGTATTCTGAGCAAATAATTCATGAAGCTGGATTCTATGAAAAGGAATGTGGCATCAGGATTGGAGAGACTCATCAACAACCTGCATTATGCTAATGATACAAACTTGTTTGATGAAAGTGAGGAGGATATGGAATTCTTTTTTTCACAAGATCAAAGACTATGTATGTATGACATTTCAACATCAAGAAAACAGAGGTCATTGTTTCCACATGCCCAACAGTCAACATTATGTTAGGTAGAGAAAAGATTGAGGTTGT
>NW_006400371.1:44998-47269 GCF_000299155.1 Elephantulus edwardii | reverse complement strand
CACAGATAAGATCCTACCAGCCTTTCTTCTGCCAGGTTAGTTCCACAACATAGCTCCAGGTGATAGCTGGATCCTCGGTGGTGCCCTGAGGTCACAGGGCTGTGGTGGGGGCTGAGGTACATGGAAGCAAGGGATTAGGGGTGTAAGGAGCGCAGACCTTCGACACTACCACCAAGAGGTGGGGGCGGGGCTTGGGTGCTGCTGGTTGGGCATCACACAGGTGCAGGCTGCAGGGGGGTCGCACAGTGGCGGGTAGTCTTCACTCCTCTGGGGTTCTGGCTGGCTATTGCTCTTCCTGGGTCTCTTCCCGGCCCGTCTGGTGGTGGAACTCCATCTCTGGCAGCGGAACTCCGTCTCTTGCGGTGGAACTCTGTCTCTTAAAAAGTTTCTTGAAACAAATAACAATGAAAAACCAACTTACAAAAACCTCTGGGAAACAGCCAAAGCCATAATCAGAGATCAATTTATAGCAATAAGCAAACCTCAAAAGACAGAAAAAAATGACCATTGATTCTCTTAATTCAACATCTCCAAAAATTTGAAAAATAACAGCAAGAAAGCCTGACACTCTCGAAAAAAACTGAAATTAAAAATTAGAGCAGAAATAAGTGAAATAAAAAATCAAGAAACAATTGAAATAATCAACAAACAAGGAGTTGTTTCTTTGAAAAGGTCAATAAAATTGACAAACCACTAGCAAAACTAACAAAGGAAAAACACAAATAATCCACATAAGAGATGAATTGGGCAACATCAAATAGAACCAACCAAAACAAAAAGGGTAACATTGGAATGTTATGAAAACTTGAACAAGTATGAAAACTTAGAGGAAATGGACAAATACTTAGAAATTTACAACCTAGCTAAACTGACACCAACTGAAATTGAGCACCTGAACAGACCCGTTTCAAAAGAAGAAATAGAAAAGAAAATAAAACAATGTCCAGCCAAAAAAAGTCTTGGACTAGATGAATTTACAAGTGAATTTTATTAAACATTCAAAGAATAACTGTCACCAATCCTACATAAACTATTTCATAAAGTAGAAAAAGATAGAATTCTCCCAGACTCATTCTAGGAAGCAAACATATCCTTGATATCAAAGCCTGGTAAAGACACCATCAAAATAGAAAACTATAGGCCACTATCTCTCATGAACATTGATGCAAAAATCCTGAATAAAACCCTGATAAAATCCAATAGAACCCAGTGATACATTAAAAAAAATAATAATTCACCATGACCAATTTGGATTCATAACTGTTATGCAAGGATGTTTCAAAATAAGAAAAACAATCAGTGTAATTTATCGCAATGTAATTTAACAAAGTAAAGAAAAAGAACAACATGATCTTATCAATTGATGCAGGAAAGGCATTTGGAAAAATCCAACACGCTTTTCTGATTAAAACACTCAACAAAATAGGGTTAAAGGGAAATTCCTTCAACATAGTAAAAAATATATACACAAACCCAAGAACCAACAATGCTGTCAGTGGAGACAGTTTAAGGCATAACCTCATGAGAAGAGGAACTAGGCAATGATGCCATCTATCACCTCTCCAATATGGTATTGAAAGTCTTAGAGATAGCAATAAGACAAGAGAAGAAATAAGAGATATCCAAATTGGCAAAGAGGAGGTAAAATTATCTCTCTATGTAGATGATATGATAGTATGCTTAGAAAACCGTAAAGACTCAGCAAGAAAACTACTGGACATAGTTGATCAATTCAGCAAAGTGGGCAGGATACAAGATCAACATCCAAAAATCAATTGGATTTCTCTACAGTGACAAAGAGAATACAGAACTGGAGCTGAGAAAACCAGTATGCTTCACAATAGCTAATCACAAGATTAAATACTTAGGATTAAACCTAACCAGAAGCACAGAGAATCTATTCAAAGAAAATTACAAAACATTACTACAAGAAACAAAAAGAGACTGGAGCAGTGTAAGAATATCCCTTGCTCATGGATGTTGTTGTTATGTGCCATCGAGTTGCTTGCGACTCATAGCGACCCTATGAACAACAGCCCTAAACTCTGCTCTGTCCTTTGCCAATCGCACCGTCTCTGATTCACCCATCCTGATTACCCCAGTCAATGAATCAAGCCACCTCATAGAGGGCCTTCCCCTCCTGCGCTGTCCCTCCACCCTACCAAGCATGGTGTCCCTCTCCAAGGACCAGTCCCTCCTCACAACATGTCCAAAGTATGTTAGACGAAGCCTCAGGATCCTTTCCTCCAAGGAGCAGCCCAATTTAACACT
>NW_006400371.1:33004-44182 GCF_000299155.1 Elephantulus edwardii | reverse complement strand
GCAGTTCTCTGCTGATGTGTTGTTCCAGTCGTTTTTGGATAATCTTCAGCTGCTCATGGATAGGAAGACTTAATATTGTGAAAATGGCAATACTACCAAAGGCAATTCCCATGTTCAATGCAATTCCAATACAAATACCAATTCCATTTTTCAACAAGAAGGAAAAGGCAATCTCCAATTTAATTTGGAATGGAAAGAGGCCCTGAATAAGCAAAGCACTCCTTAAAAATAGAAACAAGGTATGAGGCATCTCAATCCCTGATTTCAAATCCTACTACACTGCTGTGGTGGTCAAGATAGCGTGGTACTGTTACAATGACAGACACATAGATCAATGGAATAGAACTGAAAATCCAGAAATCAGCCCCTCTACCAAAGGTCAACTAATTTTTGACAAGTAGTTTAAATCAGTTAAGTGGGGAAAAGACAGCCTTTTATGGTGTTGGCAAAATTGGAAAACCATCTGCAGAAAACTCAAGCAAGATTCACACCTCACTCCATATACAAAAACCAATTCAAAGTAGATTATGGACCTAGGACTAAAACGAAGGACTATAAGCTTCATTAAAGAAAAGCTTGAAAGGACTCTAGAAGTCCTAATCCAAAACATAAATAGTTTTCCAAGCATCCTCAAAAAATCTACAACCAGGAGAGGATAAAATAGATGAATGGGACCTTCTGAGAATCAACTATGCACATCCATAAACTTCTCCAACAGGGTAAAGAGGGAAGACACAGATTGGGAAAAATTTTGGTAATGCCATCTTAGACAAAGGACTTATAGAATTTATAAAAACTCGACACCACAACATGATAAAGGTAAATAACACATTTGAAAAATGGACACAGACACTTCAACAAAGAAGACATTCAGATGATGAACAAACACATGAAGAAATGTTCAAAATCCTTAGCTCTAAGAGAGATGCAAATCAAAACAACTCTGAGATATCATCTCACCCCAGTAAGAATAGTGACGTTTAACGGAACAGCAAATATCAAATCCTGGCGAGGTTGTAGAGAAGTTGGAACCCTTATTCACTGTTGGTGGGAGTGTCAAATGGTGCAACCACTATGAAAGGCTGTGTGACATTTTCTCAAAAAGTTTCAAATAGACATACCATTTGACCCAGCAATTCCACTACTGGGAATATACCCCAAAGAAACCATAACTGCCACCCAATCATATATATATATATATGCACACCCATGTTTATTGTGGCCTTGTTCACACCAGTAAAGAGCTGTAAACAACCCAAGTGCCCATCAACAAATGAATGGATAGAGAAGCTGTTGTATAGTCACACAATGGGATACTATGCAGCATTGAAAAGCAAGGAACTCAGGAAATATACAAAATGGTTGACCTTGGAGGACATGATGCTGACTGAAATATCTCAATCACAAATGAACAAATATTGAATAGGACCACTGTTGTAAAAAGGGACTGTCTTCAGGGTTGAGGGAAGACACAGAAGGAGGGGAGGAATGATGTATAATGCATTGAAACAGATAAGGGAGAGAATTGTTTAAAAGGGATATATGATTGGGTATTACTGTTGTGACAAGGGTTCAGAATGAAGGCTGCACAGTGGAGTGGACTTGTAGGGAGGGATTGCATGACAATGAAACAGTTTTCTTTTATTTTTCAAGGAGAAATGTGAAGGGGGGCGGGAGTTGGCAGGGAGAAAAGTGCAACAGTAAATGAATGGAAACCGCAAGTCTCTGCAAACTTTCATTAAAATTAATTTAAAAAATAAAAGAAGAAGAAGAAGTGTACACAGAGTTGGTGTAATCATCAGCTAGGATGGAGTAAGAAAGGCAGGCACTGGGCAAAGCTCTCTATGTTTGTAGCTCACATGGGGCACCTGGATAGAGTTCTTTAAGTATAGCTTTATCTCAGCGTCCACAGGCTTGAGCTAAAATCTTGGTTCTGCCACATTTGACTTAACTTCTGTTTTCAGTCCCTGGATGGTGCTAATGGTGAAGCAATTGACTACTAATGAAAGGGCTAGCAGTTTAAGCCCACACAGATAAGAAGGAATGTCAGAAAGAAAGCATGGAAATGTGTCCCCAAAAGCCAGACCTTGAAAATGCCCTGGGTTGCAGGTGTGCTTCGACACACAGGGCCATCAGGAATGAGGTGGCCACTGCTTAGACCCAGGCTATGCACTAGACCCCTGTGAGGACTGAGTGAGGCCACATGTGTGAACATGGACAATGCTGGTATCTGTACCTGGTCTGTAAACAGGGGTTGTTCTATTGTCAGAGGCCCTAATTAGGATGGTGCTCACACTCTACTGATCACTATGAGGTTGGAATATAAATTCCCCTTGAGGCACTTTAGAAGAAAAGCCTGGTGAAATTCAACCACTCACAACCCTGCTGACAAATAGCTATCATCTCCCTTACCCCCCAGCAACAATTAGTGATTTTCATCAGCCCAGCAAACAACAAATGTTGGCCAGGTTGTGGAGAGATTGAAACTTTTATTCACTGCTAGGGCAGTATAAAATGGTACAGCCACCATGGAAGGTGGTCTGTAATTTTCTCAAACAGTTGGAAATAGAAATACCATTTGACCCAGAAATTCCACTACTGGGAATATACACTAAGGAAACCAGAGCCACGACTCAAACAGATGTATGCATATACATGTTTATTACTGTAATATTCACAATAAGAAAGAGATGGAAACAACCTAAGTGCCTATCAACAAATGAATGGATGGAAAAATTATGGTACACTCACACAATGGAATACTATGCAGCATTATAATACATTGAAATAGTAAAACATTACACAACATGACAGAGCCTTGAGGTCATCATGCTAAGTGACAAATACTGAATAACATGCTGTTACAAAATAGGACAGACATGGAGGATTGAATGGAATACAGGAAAAGTTGTTGTTGTTGTTGTTGTTATGTGCTGTTGAGTTGGCTGCGACTCATAGTGACCCTATGTACAATAGTCCTAAACCCTCCTCTGTCCTGTGCCAATCTCACTGTCTCTGACACACCCACTCCCATTACTCCAGTCACTGAATCAATCTACCTCATAGAGGGTCATCCTCTCCTGTGCTGTTCCTCCTCACTCCCAAGCATGACGTCCCTCTCCAAGATCTGGTCTCTCCTTGCAGCATGTCCAAAATATGTCAGACAAAGCTTCAGAATCTTTACCTCCAAGGTGCAGCCTGGTTTCACCCTTTCCAGGGTGAAGCTGTTCATTTTCTTAGCAGTCCATGGTATATTCGACACTCTTCTCCAGCACCACAGCTCAAAGGCATCAATTCTCCTTCTGTCATCCCTAGTCATTGTCCAGCTCTCTGATGCATAGTAAGTAATGGCAAAGACCATGGCCTGTATCAGGCTCACCTTAGTCTCCAGAGTGACACCATTGATTTTCATTACTCTGGAGAGGTCCTTAACAGCAGACTTTCCCATCGTGATACATCTTTTAATTTCCTGTGTTGGTGCAAAGAGTGTTGACTGTGGAGCCAAGCAAACCAAAGCTGTTGAAAATCTCAATCTCTTCACCATCCATCCTGATGCAACCAATTGGCCCAGTGGTGAGAATATTTGTCTTCTTGATATTGAACTTCAATCTATATCGAAGGCTGCAGTCCTTGACCTTCTGCGGCAAGCACTTCAGGTCCTTTTCAGTTTCAGCAAGCAGGGTTATGTCACCTGTATAATGCAGATTGTTGACGAATCCTCCACCAATCCTGATGCCACACTTCTCCTCATTGAGACCAGCCTCCCAGATAATCTGTTCTGCATATAGGCTGAAAAGGTATGGAGATAGGGCACATCCCTGGTGTACACCCTTCTCAGTTTTGAACCATGCAGTGTTTTTTTTTGCTCTGTTCTGACTACTGCCTCTTGGTCCAAGTATAAGTTTTGCATTAGCACGATCAAGTGTTCTGGGATTCCCATTCTTCTCAGAATCAGACACAGTTTGTTGTGATCCACACAGTCAAATGCCTTTCCATAACCAATGAAACACAGATAGACATTCTTCTGGTATTCCCTGCTTTCAGCTAAGATCCATCGAACATCAGCTATAATATCCCTAGTATCACAACCCCTTGGAAACCCAGACTGCACTTCTGGCAGTTCTCTGTTGATGTGCAGTTGTTTTTGGATAATCTTCAGCAGACTCTTGCTTGCGTAATTTCCACACTCTGTTGGGTCACCTTTCTTTGGAATGGGGACAAATATAGATCTCTTCCAGTCAGTTGGCCAAGTGGTTGTCCTCCAGATTTCTTGACACAGCTTGGTGAGCACATCTAGGGAAACATCTGTTAGGAAAAGAGTGGATCAAAAATGAACACTGCATTGAAACAGACGAGGGAAAGATATGTCCAAAAGGAATATATGATTAGGAATTATATGCATGACAACAATCTGGAATAAGAGCTGCATTGCAAAGTGGACTTGGGGAGAGGAGAGGATATGAAGGGAGAAAAATGTGCAACAATAAAGGAATGAAAACCCAACCTCTCAGTAAACCTTCGTTAAAATCACAGTTAAAGAAAAAAAGCCTACTGAGAGTTATTACGCTTTAACACACTTGGGGTCAAAGCCGGATTCATCACTCACCAACATCAAGTTGGAACTTGCTCAGACCTGACCCTCCAGATCTTCAGAGTCAGTAGTAGATTGCCTACCCTTCTCCCACAGAGTAGATGGAAGTTTGAACTCCATACTTTCAGGATAGCGGCACAGCTTTTTACCACTACTCCACCAGAGCTCCCTGATTATCCCGTGGACTGGCAAAAGAACAAGTTTGTTTTGGAGGAAGTGCCAACAGAGTGCTCTTTAGAGACAATGATGGTGAAACTTGGTCTCACATATGTTGGGCACGTTGTTAGGAGGAGCCAGTCCCTGGAAAAAGACAATACTCTGGGAAAGGTAGAGGTTCAAACGAAGAGAGACAGACTGCCAGGAAAATGGATTGACAGTAATTGTAACAATGGCCTTGAGTATATAAAAAACCCCATGAGGATGGTTTTTAGAACTGGGCAAGATTCAGCTTTATTGTTTCTAGGATTGTTCCGAGTGCTAAGAAGTACTGGTGCTCTCTCTGGTGGCCTAGATAAGAATGATTATTAAGTAAGACATTACATGGTTCCCACAAGCACAAACAGGTTAACTACTTAAGTGTTGTCAAGCTGAGTATGACACTAAACAACCCTATGAACAACAGATCTGAACACGGTGCAATCCTGTGCCATCTTCACAATCTCTGACAAATTCAAGCCCATTGCTGTAGTCACTATGTCAACTCATGCGGTCAGAGTCTTTTCTTTTGACTGCACTTCATGATGTCCCTCTCCAAGGAATTACCTATCCTAGCAACATGGTCAAAATATGTGAGATGAAGCTTCATCATCTTTGCCTCCAAAAAGCACTCTAGATGTACCTTCTCGCACTCCATGAGATCTTCAGCACTCTTCTCTAACACCAAAGGCATCAATTCTTCTTATTCATCATCCTTAGTTAATCATCCTTAATCACTGTGCAGCTCTCAGATGCATAGCAAATGACTGGAAAGACCATGGCCGTAATCAGGGGCACTTTAACCCTCAAACTAATATCAGTACTCATCGATAATTTGGAGAGTTCCCTGACTACAGACTTTCCTAGTGCAGTATGTCTTCTGATCTCCAGACTACTAATCCAAGTGGATTGATTGTGGATCCAAGTAAGATGAAGTCATTGACAGTCCCAATCCTTTCTCCATCTATCATGATGTTGTCTATTGATCCAGTGGTGAAGGTACTTCTTTTCTTTGACATTGAGATATAATCTATATTGATGGCTGCAGTGCAGCAAGTAATTCAAGTCCTCACTTTCAGCAAGCAAGGTTGTGTCATCTGTATAACACAGGTTATTGATAAGTCTTCCACCAATCCTGATGCCACATTTTTCTTCAGAGTATAGCTCCTTGAAGGATATAATATATTTATAAATGCATATTCCTAATTTTAAACCATGTCATTTTAAACCTTTGCTCTGTTTGCACAACAGCCTTTTGGTCTAGGTATGGCACAAGCACAATCAAATGTCCTGGAATTCTCATTTTTCTCAATGTCAGTCATAAGGCAAGCCAGGCTTGGCCTAGGGTTTAAGGCAGCAGAGGGCTTCAAGCCCAGAAGGGGAAGAGGGGAGAGACGGCGGCCATGTTCTCCCAGGTTTGCTCTGCCCAGGGTTGCTATGGCCCAGTTGCCAGAGAGAGCCTGGTGCTGTTTGGGCGGGTGTTGTGGCAGTTTTCGGACACGAAGTACTAGTCTGCCTCCAGGAACCAAGCAAGCCAAGCTTGGCCTAGGGTTTAAGGAAGGACCTGTCTTTCATTGTTTTTGTTCAGACATTCCTCTAGGTCATATAGCTCTAGTGTACAAGTTGCTGTACTTCGGTCACTTTTAGTTGCTGTGAGGCTGAACACTGTAACACTGATGTGTCAAACGCGTTAATGGTTGGCTACCCAATGCGAACAGAGAGTGGAGTGGAGCTCCCCGATTAAAACAAGCTTGGAAGGAGGAGTGGCATCCACTTTCATAATAGCTTGGCTCCAGAAACCCTATGGACCTGGAGAGAGGATGAAAGGCACCCAAGAGTCGAGGACTCTCCTTCATAGGGTTGCTGTGAGTCACCTGTGACTCGACGACACTTAACAACAACAATCATAATTTTCTATGATACATGTAGTCAAACGCCTTTGCATAGCCAATAAAACACAAATATACATTCTTCTGGTATTCTTTACTTTCAGCCAGGATCAATCTGACATCAGCAATGATATTTTGGTTTCATAGCCTCTTCTAAATCCAGCTTGACCATCTGGCAGTACTCTCTCTAAAATGGTTCTATATTTCAGGGGCCTTATATTTTGCCAGTGTCTTCAGTTCAGCTTTAATTTCTTCCTTCATTACTATTGGCTCTAGACCATATGATCTTTCTTAAAATGTTTTAGTTTCAGTCAATTCTTTTGGTACAATTAAATCTGTGTATTCCCTCCATCTTTTTTATATTTTCCAGGATTATTCAAGATTTTGCCCATAACATCCCTAAGTATTGCAATGTGAGACTTGACTCTGTTTTTCAGTTTCTTCAGCTTGAGAAATGCTGAGTGAGTTCTTTCTTCCCTCCACCCCCTTCTAATTTGAGGTTCAGTTTACACATTCCATTATAGCAGTTTTCTTTGTCTTCTTGAGCTGTTCTTTCAAATCTTCTGTTCAGCACTTTTATTTCAGGGTATCGTCCCTTTGTTTTGGCTTCTCAAACTGCAGTGCAATTTTCAGGGTCTTTTCTGACATCTATTTTGGTCTTTAACTTCTCCTCTATCTTTTTCCTTCTTCATGAATGATATCTTTGATATAATCCCACAACTCATCTGGTCTTTGACCATCGGTGTTCAATGCTTTAAACATATTCTTAAGATGATTTTTAAATTCTGGTAGGATAGACTCAAGATCATATTTTGGTTTTTATGTGTTTGTTTTAATTTTCTTCAGCTTCAATTTGAACTTGCACATGAGTAATTGAGGGTCTGTTCCACAGCTAACTGGTTTTGACTGTTGATGTTGAGGTTCTCCTATGACTTCTTCCATAGATGTAGACAAACTGATTTCTATGGGGTCCATCTGGTGAGGTACATGTATAAAGTTTCCATTTGTGATGATTTGAAAATATATTTGTGATGAATAAATCATTGAACATATAAAATTCAATCATTCTTTTTCCAGTTTTGTTTCTGTCACCAAACCTTACTTTGTAATAATCCTTTCTCCTCCCCCCTAACTTTTGCATTCCAATCACCAATTATCATTAATACATCTTGATTGCATGTTTGGTCAATTTCAGACTGCAAGATTTGATAAAATTTTAAATTTTCTGCTCTTTGGTTTTAACTACAGGAATGCATATTTGAATAATGGTACTGCCAAGAGAACAAACAAGTCTGTCCTAGAGAGAGTTAAATCAAGCTGCTCCTTGGAGGCAAGGATTTTGAAGTTCTGTCTCACATACTTTAGGTATGTTTCTAGGAGGGACCTGTCCTTGGAGAAGAACATCATGCTTGGAAGGGTGGAGGGACAGTACAGGAAAGGAAGACCTCAGATGAGATGGATTGACAGTGACTAGGGTAATGGAGGCAGATGTGTCAGACAGAGCAGAGAAATTGGCTGAGGATAGGACAGGGATTAGAGCTGTTTTACACAGGGCTACTATAAGTTGCAGGGGACTTGATGGCACATAACAACAATATTAACAGATCTTCTTTGTATGCATATGGATAATATCCTATCACTCACAACATTGTATGTGGGGATTAAACTTAAAATTTTTTTAACAATGAATGCAATACCATTTTCCCTCTGTCTATTCATTCCTGGCTTAATATACTATGTGATTGAATGATTCAATATGGCCAAAGCCAGTCCATCTCATCTCACTAATGCCTAGAATGCCCATGTTCATGTGTTCCATTTCATTGTTCTAAATTTCTAGGCAAGATAAATATGTGCTTCTGGAGCTCTGGTGACATAGTCCATAGGAAGTTTTTGGGTTTGAGGTTTTTTTGTTTGTTTTTAATTTCTTTAGGGAGTTTTTGTGCTAATCCCAGGTCACACCTCTCTCAAAGTTGGAATCCACCAGCTGCTCAAGGATAAAAAGAAGTGAAATTTCCTTGCAATTTACAACGGTGGAAACCCAATGGAGGGTCAGCTATGAAGTGGTTGCAACTTGATGGCAATGAGTTTAAATTGTTTGCTTTGTTTTCATTTTGAAATAGTGCTTTCCTTTTGCTTTATTAAGGCATGCCAATTATTAATCAACTCATCCCACATGGTATGACTAGTCTCTTCTGAGTTATGGAAAGACTGGGCTAGAAGTGGAGAAACATCTCAGAAGATGTATCCAGTGATGAGCACAGCTTGTAGTGACTATAAGAACAGCAGATTGGAACCTTGCACTGTCCTCAACCTGCACTGTCCAACTTGCACTGTTCTCACTGTGCCCACCATGCAGAGTATTCCCTTGTTCTGTTCAAACCACTTCTTGGTCTAGGTTTAAGTTTCAAGGAACATTTGTTTTGAGATTCCTAGTCTTCTCAATATTAGTCATTATTTGTTTTACACACACACACACACACACACACACACACACACACACACACACACACTCTTTGAGGGACAGCCCAATTCAACACAGTACAGGATTGTTACAGTCACAGTGTTAATTCATCTTGCTAAGTGTCTTCCTCTCTTTCTCTGACCTTGCACCTTTCCCAATATGATGCCATTTTCCTGACAATATTCCTAAAGTACGTGAGATCAAGTTTCACCATCCTTGACTCTAAGGAGCAATCTAGTTGCACTTCCTCCAAGACAGACTTATTTGTTCTTTTTTTTTCTTTTTAATTTTTATTTTATGTTGGTTTGCTTACAAAGTCTGCATACATTGTACTTCACACATTCTTCATTCACACTGTGTTTCATACAATCATTCCTGAGCATTATATTTTATAAAATCAGTCATGATTGGACCATGCCCATCATCATGTCTCTTCAGGTCCTCACCAGATCTTTCTCATTTCCTTTACCTGTTCCCTTCTTTTGGGATATTCAGTACTCCTCTCCAATACCACAAGTCAAATGCATTGATTCTTCTTCTGTCATCCTTATTTATTGTCCAACTTTCAGATGCGTAACAAGTATTTGAAAAGATCATGGCTTGAATCAGTTGCACCTTAGGCTTTAACTGACATTGTTGCTCTTTAGCACTTTGGAGTGCAGATTCTGCCAATGTTACATGTCTTTTGATTTCTTGATTGCTGATACCTCAGGTGTTAATTGTTGATCCAAATAGAATCAAATAACTGAGTTTAAATCTTATCTCCATCTATCATGGTGCTGCCTATTGGCCTAGTGATAAGGATTTTTGTATTCTTGTTGCTGAAATGTAATCTATACTGAAGGATAGAGTCTTTGATTTTGTATAGCAAGTGGTTTAAGCCTTTCATACTTTCAGCAAGCAAAATTGTATCATCTGCATAATGCAGGTTGTTGAATCTTTCTTTTATCTTGATGACAAATTCTTCTTCAGAGTCCAGATTCTCAAATTATTTGCTCAGTATGCAGATTGGATCTATAATCAGCACACAATTAAGTGTTCTGGGTGGGGCAAACGTTTCTTCAGGACTTGGCTACATGGCTTGCATGTGAGGCATGTCAAGAGGGAGGACTGCAAACAGTTCTTGTACAACCTGGGACATGTACTCTCTTGAATCTAGAAGCAGATGTTTTTGCTCTTTATAAAGTTGTTATAAGAAAACACAGTTGATGAATACAAAGAAGTCTTTCTTACTTGAATAAATGTCCTTTATCTGTATGCTTGGCCCATACTAACCCTATGAAGTAATTTTTAAGTTTCTATTTCTTTGTGAACCATTTCTTTGTTTCTGAGTGTGAATAAAAGCAGAGGCTCACCAACCACTCAGGGTCGTTTGCCTGAGTGAGCTGTGATCATCTGGAAAATGACATTTCACCTTGCTTGTCTTCTTTCAACCCTGCTCACATCAGACAACAATGTGACCCATAATTCATTTTATACACGTGAGTGTGTGTGTGTGTGTGTGTGTGTGTGTGTGTGTGTGCATGTGCACATTGTGGAAGTCAGCCCAACTTAAATAGCTGTGTTGTTGTTTTTGTTAGGTGCCCTCAAGTTGAGTACAACTCACAGTGACCCTATGAATAACATATCTGAACCCTGTTCTATCTTCTGCTATCCTCACACTTCCTGACACGTTAGAGCCCATTGTGGCAGACACCAATGTCAGTCCTCCAGGTCGATGGTGTTCCTTTCCTTTATTATTGACCCTCCTAATTTCAAAGCATCATGTCCCTCTCCAAGGAAAAGCCCCTCATAGCCGCATGTCCAAAGTATGTGGGGCAAAGTCTCATCATTCTTGCCTCCAAAGAGCCCTCTGGCTGCATCCTTTCCAAGACGTATTTGTTTGTTCTTTTGGCAGTCCATGGGATGTTCAGCGCTCTTCTCCAGCACCACAGCTCAAAGGTATCAATTTATTTTATTTTATTTTATTAATTTAAATGAACATTTACAGATATTTTGGATTTTCATTCATTCATTGTTGCATTTTTCTCCCTGCCCTA
>NW_006400371.1:26514-30084 GCF_000299155.1 Elephantulus edwardii | reverse complement strand
ACAATATGTCTTTTAATTTCCTGGCTGCTGGTGCCAAGAGTGTTGATTGTGGAGCCAAGCAGACTAAAGCTGTGAACAATGTCAATCTTTTCACCATCCTAAACTAGGGTTTTCCCTGATCGGGCGCGACCGCAAGCAACTCACACCGGAACCACTCGCTGCAATCACATGAGGCTTTATTGGCGGAGCTCCGGGATGACTTGTATCTCTCACAGGAGACAGGGAAGTTGACCCTGAGCCGAAAAAGCAAGGGATTTTTATAGAGAGTCTAGGGGTTCTTTGGCGTGGAGTTTGCTCATTGGCTCTTCGGAAAAGCAGAAGTTCAGTTCTAGGTCAGCCACCTGCTGCTGATGCTAGTTAAGATGTGGTTTTGCCAGTAATTGCTTGTTCAGCTTGTGGTCAGTCCAGTAACTGCTTGTTCAGTTTGTGGTCAGCTAGTTCCTGGAACATAAACATTTACACAAGATCAAAGGTATAGGTTCTTAAAATACTTGAGTGTGGGGACATTGTTTAAAAAATTTTCCTTTCAGTAACATGGACCTAGCTTTCTACTCCCTTGAGTTTGATTCCTGTGGGGGCAGACAGAAGAACTTAGTAGTGTCTTGACCATAGGGGCTCTAGTTTTTTTTGCGGTCCCCACTCTTTCCAGTCATTTAGGAGTACCCAACTTCTAGGTTTAATAGCTGGTCCTGTGATATTGGTATTTGGACTTGGAAAGTTTCTGCTTCAGGGGTGGTGTTAAGCAATTGGATAGTGAAGGGTTGTCCATACATTAATCCATAAGAACTGAGTTTATGTACTTGTTTATGTGCAATCCATATCCTCATGAGGACTATTGGCAAGTTTTAATCCAATCACCATTAGTTTCCTGACACAATTTGGCTAAAGGATTTTTTCAGACTTTGATTTGCCTTGTCGACTTTGCCAGAGGCTAGAAGTCTCCATGAAGTATGTAGGTGATCCCTAAACTCTTGGTTAGAATTTATGACACCTTGGAGACAAAGGCTGTTAATTGTCATTCTGTAGGCATTGGGAAAGTCCACAGCAGGGCATTGCATCTCAAAGTAGGGCTTTGGTTACTTTGTGAGCTTTTTCAGTATGTGTTGGGATGACTTCTATCCAGCCTGAAGATTGCAAAAGGGCACAAAATGCAAGAAGAAGAAAAGACCAAATGGATGTCAGAAGAGACTGAGTATTGCACTAGAGCACTGAGAAGCCAAAGCACGGGGAAGAAGTCAAGAAGTTAAGGAGCTTAATAGAAAATTGTAAAGGAGAGCTCAGGAAGACAAAGCAAAGTTTTACAAGGAAATGTGCAAGGATCTGGAATCAGAAAATCAAAAGGGACAAACTCATTAGGCATTTCTTAAGTTGAAGGAACTGAAGAACAAAGTCAAGCTTCAAATTACAACACTTAAGGATTGTTAGGTCTTTGTACTTGTCATAAAGCCAAAAACTCACGGAAGTGACCAGAGAGAAATAGAGAAAGCTTAAAAAGTTTTGTTAAGGGTACTCCCAGGTGGGATTCCTTGGTCTGGAGAGACAGACCAAGGGAAAACCGCACCCTAAGGTGGGTTGGGGCAGGTTTTTTTAGTAGGATCTTTAGGGAGGGAAGAGGAGGGACATTCCATTTGATTTAGCCAGATGGGTGAGGCCATTCACTCCCTTTGTTGACATGTGTATTCTTTGAATCCTTCATTCTCTCCCTTGACCTTGGTCTGGGCCTGACTTGCAGCCATTTTAGAGAGAAAAGGGGTGACATATCTTTATTCTAATTACTTCCTTCTGGACAGGGGTGAAGATCTGGGGCTCAGAGGCCCAGGGATCAGTGACCAGGGGAGAAAATGGATGTTATAGTAGCAGCTGGTTCACAGTAAAGTTGCTAATTTCTTTTATCCTGTGAAGTAACAAGTTAAAAATCAGGGAGCAATTAGTAACAATATGAAGAGATACTTAGGGCTTGGGATATGAGTGAGGTGAAGAATAGTGGGTCCCACCATTTGAGAGGTATAGGAGGTCCACTCAGTGAGAGGAGCATGTCTGACCTGGGAAAGGTGGTGTTAACAGGGGTTACCTATGACCTTAACCACTGTTGGGGTAGTTGGGATAACTGTGTGAGGTCTGTCTTCGAGTGGTTGGAGAGGTTTGGGTGCATGCCATTTGATGAGGACAACGTCTCACGGGGTGACTGTAACTGTATGGTCTAGACTTTCAGGTGAGAACCCGGGTATCCAGTGGTCTCTGTGTTCCCAGTGTAATTGTCTAAGGAGGGAAAGATAAGAAAGGTATGATGCTAAAAGAGAGGATTCAGTGTGTAGGTTATGGTTGATAAGGAATAGTTAGCCTTCCATATGTTCAAAGGGGCTTAGAAAAGATGATGAACAAGGTATTGCTCAGATGCTGCTTTCCACACTCTATTTATGGAAACTACAGCATAGGTTGCCTAATGGTAACCTTCAGAGGTCATACAAGAGCTGTTGTCAACAAACAGAGTATGATCTGGATTAGGAATGGATTGGTCAGATAGAGAGGAAAGTAAAGAGCCCACATCTTCAAGAACTTCAGAGCAGCTTGTTGTTTACTGGAAGTAGGGTGGCCGAATTGAGGGATGGTGATTGAGAGAAGCTAATATCAGGGTAAAAAAGTAGGTGGTGCTCCTGCTCAGAGGGAAGGAGAGAGCTAAGAGGAACAGGGCAAAACGCTGGTCAGGTTCACTTGTCTCTCAGTGAAATACAGCTTAAAGTTTAGACAGGAGGTCTCTACCTAGGAATGGAATTGGGCATGTAGGAATAATTAGAAAGAAATGGGTGAGTACCTGTTTGTTGAAGGTAATGAGGAGGGGTTGAGTGGTAAAAGGCTTAGAAGTGAAACCATTAATCCCCATTACTGAGACCTGGGAAGGGAAAATAGGACCCAGGAAAGAAAGGGGCACTGAAAAAGTAGCCCCAATATCAACCAAGAAGGAAACTGATTTACTGCTACCTGAAGGGTTACCCTGGGCTCAGCAAGGGTGATGTGGGGTCGTCAAATCTGGGCATCTTCAATCTTCAGTGGCCAGGCCTAAGAGGTCAGCCTAGATGGGGACTGGGTTTGGTGGAGGGGATACCCTACCATGGCTAGAAGCCAAAGGGCAGTTGGCCTTCCAATGGCCTGTTGTCCCACAGATAGGGCAAGGCTCCGTTGAAAGGTGAGGCATCAGTTAGCCCAATGACACTCTTTGTCACATCAGGAGGTAACCAGTTGGTTGAATGAGGATATGTTTTAGGATCTTGTATCACTTCTGGTCATATGGCAGGTATCAGGGCTTGTGCCTGAAGATTGGCTTTCCGACGGGCATGAGTCTCCCTATCAGCCTTTGCCTCTTCCTCTTGTTGTTGTTATGTGCCATTGAGTCGCTTGCAACTCATAGCGACCCTATGTACAAGAGCTCTAAATGCTGTTCTATCCTGTGCCAACCTAGTCATCTCAAACGCACTTATTCCCACCACTCCAGTCACAGAATCGATCCATCTCACCAAAGATCTTCTTCTCCTTCACCTCCACTCCACTCTGCCAAACATGATGTCCCTCTCC
>NW_006400371.1:15988-19614 GCF_000299155.1 Elephantulus edwardii | reverse complement strand
TTCATTAAAACTAATAAAATTTAGTAAAAAAAAAAAGACTGAGGGGAAACTGGATAAATTATGCATACTGCATTGAAGCCGACGAGGGAGAAAACAGTTTCAAAGTAGTGTATTTTAGCGCATTATGATTATCATAAAAGTTTGGAGTGAGGGTTGCACAGTGGAGTGTATTCATGGTGGTGGAGTGCGGGGTGTTTGAGGATTGTATACCAATGAAGGAGTTTTTCTTTTGCTTTTAAGGAGAAGAGCAAACTGGGAGTGGGGGTGGGGTGGGCGAGGAGAAAAGTGCAACAATGAATGAATGGAAATTCAAAATCTCTGTATTTATTTGTTGAAATTAATTTAAAAAAGTAAAAAAAAAAATTGAAAAATGAGTAGCTAGGACAATAGCCTTTGCTGGAAAGGTAGGTAATTTTACAGGGTTGTTTTTTTAATGTTTGCAATAGTAAGTTGGCAGAGGGAAAGAAGGCTGCTAAAAATCTCTAGACAGAATGACTCATACTAGTGTCCAAAAGAAAGTAAATCCTGTCTTCCGCCAGCATCTATTTTAATAATACAAGTTTGTATATAATTTATAGCTATTTTTTAAGTTTAATTCTTTTAATTGATAATTTAAAAATATACAGAATATATGACTTGTAAACTAGTACTACACTAAACTTAAAACAAAGAGGTAGCTTATGTGTACAGAAAATGTGTTAGAAAAACAGAAGAAATGATAATATTTAAGACTTTTTACATTACTGTGTTTTAGAATTAACCATGAAAAGAGATAAAATAGGTTTTGACGAGAAAGAAGGGTGTTGTTGGATAGATGTTTTATATTTTATAGGAATTGGTTGGCTGAGTTTTGACAGAGGGTAATGTGCTGGAATGTAGTAGGGAGCAGGTTGGGAGGAGGGGGCGGAGCAAAATATTTTGATCCCTTTATCTGTGATGTTTGGTCTGGAAGGTAGGGGAGAATGGTATGTGGGATTATTTACTGGGTGGGGTCAGAAAAAGGAGAGAGATGATGTTTTATCTGTGGGTAAGTGTTGGAAAAGGAAGGTGATGTTTTAGTTTCAGATGACTTGCTTAAGATTTCTTTGTTAACTGTGAGGTTAGTTAAAAATTTTGGCTGCAGTTTCAGGCTGTGTCTTGGAGAGGCTAGAGGAAGAAAAGGGAGGGGGACTTTTGTATATTGCTGTGGTGGAGATCAGGAAGGAGGATAGGAGGTCCTTGAGAGATCAGAGAGATTCTGAAGAGGATGAGGATGTGTCCCGGGAAGGAGTAAGAGAAGGAGACGATTTAGTATCAGGAGACATAATTGGCAAAGAAGTTGGGGCTAAGAAAACCTGCACAGATTGGAAGGCTTTACAGAAAGAGGTGGGAGCAAAAGTAAAACAAAGCTTGGACATATGGGGTTTCTAGCCATCACTGAGTCTGTTGGCAGAAATTGTCAAGATATCAAAGGGTATTGAAATCAAAAGGTTCTATTCTTGGGCCACTGAGAGTTGTTATCTAGCTGGTATTGCAGCAATGCTCAGTTACAGTAAAAGATTAGTCTTCATCCAGGCCTAGGTTTGAAAGATTCAAGAGAAGGCAGCTCAAGGGACTGTCTCTTGGGGGCCTAGACATTTGGCTACTCATGCTGTCCAGGTCCATGGGGGAGGACAGCAGAGATTTCAGAACCTCCTCTGAAAGCTGGAAGTTTCAGATTCTGGGAAAGGCTAAAGATGGCATGGGCATGCCTTATTACAATCAATAGCTTGGAAGAAGCACCTGGCACTTGGGTGGGCTCCTGACACAGATCTGCACTTTTGGGTATGTTCAGACAGGAGTCCAGTATGGA
Source organism: Elephantulus edwardii (assembly GCF_000299155.1). NCBI lineage: Eukaryota > Metazoa > Chordata > Mammalia > Macroscelidea > Macroscelididae > Elephantulus > Elephantulus edwardii. The sequence continues at coordinate 17,783 of NW_006400371.1, read as the reverse complement.
AAGACCTGAATCCCAAGGGAGTTCAAAATGCCTGAAGGCAAAATGCCTGGGGTCTGTTCTGAACCATTCCTAGGGAGTTGTAAGAGTAATGGGTCTTTCTGAGGGAGAGAGAGAAGTCAAAAAAGGGAGAGTGGAGAGAAAGAGAAAGAATGAGGGGAAAAGGAAGAAATCAGAAGAATAATAGGAGCAGAGAGTTTTTGATGCAAGGAAGCACCAGATAACTCCTAGCAAGGACTCTTCCAGAATTGAGGTAGAAGTGGATAGGAAGAATGAAGAGTTCAGGGGAAGTGGACACTACTGATGACCAGACATAAACACAAAATGGCTGGAAATAGACAACAGAGAGTCTGTCTCCTCAGCCCATGGAGGCATCCTCCAGCCATGCCCCTGGTGAGGTAAAAGTGTATCTTTGCAATAGGAATCCCTGTATCAATTCCAGGTCCATTCGGGATCCCTAGAGGATCTCTCAAATAACCCCTAAGCCATATGACAACACCACAGAACTGAGGGTGGGGAATCAAACATCGTGGCTTCAGAGTAGTGTCAACCTTGGAGCCTTCTTCACAAACACTCTAAATATTCAGTCAGCAAACATATACACAAAATGAAAGAAGAGGAGAGAAATGGGATGGGACTTTATGTTATTGTTCAACGTCATGACAGTGTGCAAGCTGGTAGGTTGAAGAGAGAGAGAGAGGGATAAAGATTTTTATTTTATTTTTTTTTAATATGGAACGCTTCACGAATTTGCGTGTCATCCTTGCGCAGGGGCCATGCTAATCTTCTCTGTATCGTTCCAATTTTAGTATATGTGCTGCCGAAGTGAGCACAGGGATAAAGATTTTTAAGACCCAAAAGACAGTGGGGGTTCAAGATGCCTTGACTCCTCTCCCCGGTTTCATGCACTAGATATTAGGTCTTCGCACCGGATGTAAAGCCAAGGACTCAAGGAAGAAAGCACAGAGAGAAAGGGAGAGAAAGCTTAAAGCAGCTTTACCAAGGGGTCTTCTGGGCAGGATTACTTGGTCTGGAGAGACAGACCAAGGGAAAACTGCACCCTAAGGTGGATTGGGGCAAGTTTTTATAGTAGGGTCTTTAGAGAGGGAAGGGAGGGACAGACATTCCATTGTGGTTTAGCCAGGTAGGTGAGGCTTTGTTGACATTCTTTGAATCCTTCATTCTCCCGTTGACCTTGGTCTGGACCTGACAAGGATGCTGTAAGCAGAATATGGAATGATCCAGGAAGCATCAAAAGAAGATGGAAGGAGTATAGTTTCACTGTACCAAAAAGAATTGGCTGACACAGAAGAATTACATGAAACAGCATGTGATCAAGAGACAATGGTGCTGAAGAAGGAACTTGCAAAACCAAAACAAACAAACAAACGAACAACAGGCCCCAAGAATTAATGGTATACCAATTGACATATTTCAACAAACAAATGCAGCCCTGGATGTGCTCATTAGGTTGTGCCAAGGAATCTAGAGGACAACTAGCTGACCAGCTGACTAGAGGAGAGCCATATTTATTCCCATTCCAAAAAGAGCTGATCCAAATGATATCACTAATACAGGCAATCGAGATTCTACTGAAGATTATCCACAAACAACTGGAGCACTACATAGACAGAGAACAGCCAGATGTGCAAGCAGGGTTTAGAAGAGGCAGCGGAACTAGGGACTTTATGTTGTTTGTTTGTTGTTATGTGCCGTCGAGTCATTTCCGACTCATAGCGACCCTATGCACAACAGCCCTAAACCCTGCTCTATCCTGCGCCAACCGCACTGCCTCTGA
>NW_006400371.1:15221-15888 GCF_000299155.1 Elephantulus edwardii | reverse complement strand
TTTTATTTTATTTTATTAATTTAAATGAACATTTACAGATATTTTGGATTTTCATTCATTCATTGTTGCATTTTTCTCCCTGCCCTACCCCTAAATTTGCTCCTCTCTTTGAAAAGTAAAAGAAAAATTCCTTCATTGGTATACAATCCCCCCACCCTGAGTACACTCCACTATGTAACCTTAATTCTGTACTCTGTGATAACTATAATACCCTATTGTATATCACTTTTAAACTGTTCTCTTCCTCATCTGTTTTAATGCAGTATACATAATTTATCCAGTTTTCTCAGTCTTACCCCAACCCTGATGTCAGTCCCCTCTACAACAGTGGCGCTATGCAGTATTTGTCATTGTTATTCATTGTCCAGCTCTCAGATGTATAGTAAATGATCAGAAAGACCATAGCTATTAATACAAATACCATTAACACATTCTATAGTGAGCTCCATTTCATTTCTAGAAGATTTCAAAGGGCAGTTCAGGATGACAAAGCAAAGTATCATAATTTTTGAAATGGAACTCACAATAAGAAATATTAATAGTATCAAGTAACGATTATCATATTTTTATGAAAAAAAAGTTTTTCTTTTAGAATCACATAAAGAAATATTTAAAGATGAATCAGGGTGAAGTCTCTCTCAGGGAGGAGTGATAGGGAATGGCAAAG
>NW_006400371.1:13214-15121 GCF_000299155.1 Elephantulus edwardii | reverse complement strand
AGAGTCAGCCACAGCTTTTTGTGATCCACACAGTCAAAAGCCTTTGCATAGTCAATGAAGCACAGATAGACATTCTTCTGGTATTCTTTGCTTTCTGCTAAGATCCATCTAACATTAGCTATAATATCCCTAGTATCACAACCTCTTCTAAATCCAGCCTGCACATCTGGCAGTTCTCTGTTGACATATAGTTCCAAACGTTTTTGGCTAATTTTCAGCAGAATCTTGCTTTCACGTGATATCAATGATATTGTTCGATAATTTCCACACTCTGTTGGGTCACCTTTCTTTGGAATGGGAACAAATACCGATCTTTTCCAATCAGTGGGCCAGCTGGCTATTCTCCAAATTTTTTGGCACAACTTAGTGAGCACATCCAGGCCAGTGTCTGTTTGTTGAAATATGTCAATTGGTATGTCGTCACTCCTGAAGCCTCGTTTCTTGCCAATTCCTTCAGAGCAATTTGAACTTCCTCTTTCATCACCATAGGCTCTTGCTCATATGTCATTTCATGAAATTCTTCTGTGTCAGCCAATTCCTTCTGATACAGTGACTCTGTGTATTACTTCCATCTTCTCTTTATACTTTCTGAATCATTTCATATACTGCCCAAATTATCCTTAAGTATTGACACCTGTGGTTTGAATTTGTTTTTCAGCTCCTTCAGCTTAAGAAACTCTGAGCGAGTTTGTCCCTTTTGATTTTCTGACTCCAGCTCTCTGCACATTTCATTATAGTATCTTGTTTTATCATCCCGGACTGCCTTTTGAAATTTTCTGTTCAGCTCTTTGATTTCTTGGTTTCTTCCTTTAGCTTTGGCTTTGGCTTCTCTTCCTCTTAGGCACTCAAAACTTTAAAGGCCATGTTTATCATGTCTTAAATGGGTGTTTGGGAGACCATTTTCAGCCTTTTTTAAGTATCTTTTTATATCAGGGGTTGATTGAATACTGAAATGAGTAGCCTCTATGTAGATGTTATAATAGTATACTTAGAAAACCCTAAAGACTCAGAAAGAAAACTATTGGACATAGTTAATCAATTCAGCAAAGTAGCAGGATACAGGATCAACATACAAAAAAAAGTTGGATTTATCTACAGTGACAAAGAAAACACAGAACTGGAGCTCAGAAAAACAATACCCTTCACAATAGCTAATCACAAGATTAAATACTTAGCAGTAAACCTAACCAGAAGCTCAAAGGATCTATTCAAAGAAAATTACAAAACATTACTTCAAGAAACAAAAAGAGATCTGGAGAAGTGGAAGAATATCCCTTGCTCATGGATAGGAAGACTCAATATTGTGAAAATGCCAATACTACTAAAGGTAATTTACATGTTCATTCTTCCAGGAAATGGAAAAGGCAATCTCCAGCTTCATTTGGAATGGAAAGAAGCCCCAAATAAGCGAAGGACTCCTTAAAAATGGAAAAAAGGTAGGAGATATCTCACTCCCTGATTTCAAATACTACTACACTGCCATGGTAGTTATGACAGCATGGTACTGGTACAATGACAGACACATAGATCAATGGAATAGAATTGAGAACCCAGAAATCAGCCCATCTATTTATGGTCAACTAATTTTTGACAAGGAGATGAAATCAGTCAAGTGGGGAAACGACAGCATTTTTAACAAATGGTATTGGCAAAATTGGAAAACTATCTACAGAAGACTTAAGCAAGATCCACACCTCATTCCATACACAAAAACCAACTCAAAGTGGATCATGGATCTAGGGCTAAAACCAAGGAATATAAACTTCATTAAATAAAAGCTTGGAAGAACTCTAGTAGTCCCAATGCACAACATAAACAGTCTTCCAAGTATCCTGAAAAATCTACAACCAGGAGAAGATATAATAGATGAATGGGACCTTCTAAGAATCAAATCCCTATGCACATCC
>NW_006400371.1:3704-7530 GCF_000299155.1 Elephantulus edwardii | reverse complement strand
GCTTGGTTTAATCCTCTCCAAGATGAACCTGTTTGTTTTCCTGGTAGTCCATGGTACATTCAGTACCCTTCTCCAGCACCACAGCTCAAAAGCATCCACTTTCCTTCTGTCCTCCCTAGGGACTTTATAGCCAACGTTAAATGGGTTTTAGCTGAAAGAAGATATTACTAGAGGAATTTCTACCTGTGTGGATCACAACAAACTGACTGACCTTGAGAACAATGGAAATCTCAGAATACTTGATTATGCTGATGCAAAACCTACAGCAATTATGGCTACACCATTAGGGATTACAGTCCTGTGATATACATATTAAAATGGTGGTAATTCTTAGGCACAGACCAAGGCCAAGCGGGAGAATAAAGCATTCAAAGAATACAACGTGCCAACAAAAGGAGTAAACAGCCTCGACCACCTGGATGAAGCATAAATCACAATGGATAAACCCTACTATAAAAACCTTCCCAAAGATGCCCTAAGCATGGCTTCCTTGTTCTCCATTTTGGAACCAAGGAACCTCACCTGGGAGCTCCATTAATAAAGCTGTTTTAAGATTTCTTTCTTGCTCTCTGGTCCCTTTCTTGAGTCTGCAGCCTTACATCCAGTGTAAAGACCTAACATCTGGTGCTGCAGACCTGGGAGAGGAGTCTTGACATGTTGCGCACCCACTCTCTTTTGGGGTGAGTGTAGTGCCCCTCACTCTCTCTCTTGAACCTACCAGCTCACACGGTGTCAGGAAGTCGTACGGTAATGTAACATCCCATTTTTCTCCTCCTCTGCCATTCTGTGTGTTTTTCTGCTGACTGGATAACTTGTGTGTTAGTGAAGAGGCTCCAAGCTGATGCTACTCTGAAGCCACAGAGTTTGATTTCGTCTTCACCCACAGTGCTGTGGTGTTGTCATCTGGCTTATCGGCAATTTGGAGGATCCCCTAGGGACTCCACCTGAGCTGGGTTTGTACAGACACATCTGTTAAGACACACTTTACCTTGCAAGGGGCACAGCTAGAAGGATTCCTATGTGGACTGAGGGGACAAATCCTCTGTTGTCTGTTCTTATCAGTTTTGTGTCTATGTCCAGTCATCAGTAGTGTCCACTTTCCCTAAAATCCTCATTCTTCCTAACCACCGCTGCCTCTACTCTGGGGGATGTCTGCTGGGGACTATGGGGTGCCTCTTCCCATCAAGGAAGCTCTGCCCCTTTTGTTTTTCTGATTTATGTATTCTCCTCTCTCCTTTCCTAAAGGTTCCTAAAGCTAGACATAATTGTTCATAAAACTTCCTGGGCATTTTAGCCTCCCAGGCATTTTGGCCTTCCAGGCATTTTTAGACTCCCTTGAGATTCAGGTCTGTCCATATTGGACTCCTCTCTGTGCATACCCCAAAACTGCAGGCCTGCATCAGGAACCCACCCAAGTGCCAGGTGCTTCTTCCAGGCTATTGATCACGATAGGGGATGCCTATGCCATCTTTAGCCTTTCCCAGAATCTGAGGCTTCTGACTTTCAGAGGATGATCTGAATCTCAGCTGCTCTCACCATAGACCCGGATACCACGGGTAGCCAAATGTTTAAACCCCCAAGGGATAATCCCTCGGGCTGCCTCCTTTTGAATCTTTCGAACTTGGGCCTAGCCAAGGACCTCCACCCCAAGAGACTGATCTTTTACTGTAACAGGACATGGCTATAATACCAGTTAGATAGCAACTCTCGATGGCCTGAAAATGGGACTTTTGATTTAAATATCCTTCGAGATCTTGACAATTTCTGCCAGTGGACTCAGAAATGGATAGAAATCCCATATGTCCAAGCTTTCTTTTATTTATGCTCTAGTCCCTCTCTCTGCAAGACCTGTCAACCTGTGCAGGTTCTTTTAACACAAATCTCTTTGCCAACTAACTCTCCCAAAACCAAATCATCCCTTTCCCTCACTCTCTCCCAGGACTCATCCCCTCCAGCCTTCTGAGACCCTGTAGACTTCCTCTCTCAGCCCTCCCTTCCCCTCCTCACTGTCTGCTCCCACTAGCCCAGACTCCACTCTCCCCACCCTCACATCTCTGGTTGCTAGCCATACCTGGTCCCGCCAGACCAAGTTTCTCCTCTGTCCTCTTGGGAAGTTGCAGGCATTGAAGGTCTAATTTGTGTCCTTGAGCCTTTCTCCCTAACTGATCTTTCCCAAATGGAAAAACATTTAAGCTCATTCTCCAAAGACCCAATAACATATACAAAATGTTTAGGTACCTGACCCAGACCTACAATCTCACCTGGCATGATCTTTTTGTTGTACTATCTTCTACTCTGACACCAGATTAAAAAGTGTATGTTCTTACTGCTTCCCAGCACTATGTAGACCAAGTACATTTAACAGCACTATGCTGGTTGACCCTCAAGCTGTCTCCTGGCAAGAGTAGGATTGGACATACCAGGTTGATATAGCCACAGAAAAAGAAGGTTGAGCCAGATGCAACTGTATGATCCAATGCCTATTGGCTGGCCTGCATGCTATCACTCATAAAGCAATCTATTTTGACAAGCTCAGAGAGATTATTCAAACCAAGCATGCAAAACCAGCTACTTTCTTTAACCATCTCACAGAAGCCCTGACTCAGCATACCCACTTAGACCCTACCTTCCCAGCAGGGGCCACCATCCTAGCTACTTGTTTTATAACCCACTCAGGTCCTGATATCAAATAGAAACTCAAAAAGACTGCAGTCAGCCCATAAACACCCATTTGAGAACTGGTAAGCATGGCCTTTAATGTTTTCTATGCCCAAGAGGAGCAGGCAGAGGCTGATAAGGAAACTCAAGACCATCAGAAAGCAAATCTTCAAGCCCAACCCCTGATGGCTCTCCCTTATGGCCGGCAGTAGTAAAGGGCCAGAAAACACCTCCTCATTCAATAAACCAATTACCTCCTGGTGCACGTTTCAGGTATGGCAAAGAGGGTAATTAGGACAACTGCTGTCCTAACCTTCACCCTCAGATACAGCCTTGCCCTATTTGTGGGACACCGGGACATTGGAAGACTGACCGCTCTTCAGCGCCTAATCACAGTAGGGTAGCCCCTTCAAGAAACACAGCCCCCATCCCAGCTGATCTCTTAAGCCTAGTGGCTAAATTTTGAAGGTGCCAAGGCTCATCAACCCCTATCACCCTTGTTGAGCCCAAGGTAACAATTAAGGTAGTGGGTAAGACAGCTTCCTTTCTGGTTGACATGGGACTATATTTTCAGTGCTCCCTTCCTTCTGGGGTCCTGTTTTCTCTTCCCTCTTCTCAGTAATGGGAATTGATGGTCTCCCTTCTAAGCCTTTTAACACTCAAACCTTTCTCATTGCCCTCAACAAACAAGTACTCACCTACTCCTAATTATCCCTATATTCACAACTCCATCACTAGGAAGAGACTTCCTGTCTAAACTTGGAACTATGTTTCACTGGAAATCAAGTGAACCTAGATCTCCTGCCAGCCTTTAGTTTTATCCCTTTTAGCACTCCTTCCCTCTGAGACCCTTTCTACACTACCTCTCACCAGATGTTGTCTGCTTGTTATGTGGGATCTTTCAACTCCATCTGTAACCTCTCATCACCAACCTGTTCTCATCACTCAGAAATACCCCACCTCTTTTCCTGTTAGACCCCAATTCCCTATCTCCGCACAACGTCACAATGGCTTGAAGTCCATTATTACTTGCCTACTTTCCAATAAGTTTCTTACCCCCACAAAATCTCTGGGTAATTTCCCAATCCTACCAGTTAAAAAATGTGATAGATCTTACTGCCTCATTCAGGATTTGCCACTGATTAATGCAGCCATTGTATGTTGCTAT
>NW_006400371.1:2893-3604 GCF_000299155.1 Elephantulus edwardii | reverse complement strand
CATATGAACAGACACTTCACCAAAGAAGACATTCAGATCTGCAACAAGCACATGAAGAAATGTTCAAAATTCCTAGCTCTAAGAGAGATGCAAATCAAGACAACTATGAGATATCTTCTCACCCTAGTAAGACTAGCAAAATTTAACGTAACAGCAAGCAACAAATGCTGGCGAGGTTGTCGAGAGACCAGAACTCTTATTCACTGTTGGTGGGAATGTAAAATGGTGCAACCACTGTGGAAAATGGTGTGGTGCTTTCTCAAAAAGTTGCAAATAGAATTACCATTTGACCCAGCAATTCCAATACTGGGAATATACCCTAAAGAGACCGTAACCGACATTCAAGCATTTATATGTGTACCCATGTTTATCGCAGCTTTGTTTGGAAACAGTCTAAGTGTTCATTAACAAATAAATGGATAGAAAAGCTGTGGTATATTCACACAATGGAATACTATGCTGCATTGAAAAACAAGGAACTCATGCAATATTATTCAAATATCTGGAGGACATTATGCTGAGTGAAATATCTCAGTCACAAAAGGACAAATACTGTATGGTGTCACTGTTGTAGAATGAGGCTGACGTCAGGGTGTGGATAAGACTGAGAGAAACTATAGGCAACGAGGAGGTAAAATTATCCCTCTATGCTGATGACATGATAGTATACTTAGAAAACCCGAAAGACTCAGCAAGAAAACTATTGGACGT
>NW_006400371.1:0-857 GCF_000299155.1 Elephantulus edwardii | reverse complement strand
GCTTGCTGAAACTGAGAAGGACCTGAAATGCTTGCTGCAGAGGGTCAAGGACTGCAGCCTCCATATATGGATTGAGGCTCAATGTCAAGAAGATGAAGATTCTCACCACTGGAACAATTAGCAGCATCAGGACGGATGGTGAAGAGATTGAGATTGTTCACAGCTTTAGTCTGCTTGGCTCCACAATCAACACTCTTGGCACCAGCTGCCAGGAAATTAGAAGATGTATTGCGATGGGAAAGTCTGCTGTTAGGGACCTCTCCAGGGTACTGAAGAGGAATGATGTCACTCTGGAGACTAAGGTGCATCTGATACAGGCTATAGTCTTTGCACTCACTTGTTATACATCAGAGAGATGGACAATGACTAGGAAGGATAGAAGGAGAATCGATGTCTTTGAGCTGTGGTGCTGGAGAAGAGTATTAAATGTACCACGACTGGGAAGAAAACAAATGGATTCATCTTGGAAAGGGTTAAACCAGGCTCCTCCTTGGAGGCAAGGATTCCGGCACTTCACCTGACATACTTTGAACAAGTGGTAAGGAGGGACAGGTCCTTGGAAAGGGACATCATGGTTGGGAGGGTGGAGGGGTGGTGCAAGAGGGGAAGACCCTCTATGAGGTGGACTGATATCAGTGACTGGAGTAATCGGGATGGGTGTGTCAGAGGCATTGTGATTGGCACAGGATAGAGCAGTGTTTAGGGCTGTTGTACATAGGGACAGCACATAACAACATATATATATATGTATATACATACACATATATATGTGTGTTGTTGTTATGTGCCATTGAGTCGTTTCCGACTCATAGCGACCCTATGCACAACAGCTCTAAACCCTGCTCTATCCTGCGCCA
>NW_006400370.1:105288-105971 GCF_000299155.1 Elephantulus edwardii | reverse complement strand
CCCCCCCCCCCGCCAGCTCTGAACTTTGGGGCCCTCTGGCCTTCGGCCCTCGGGCCAGGACTTAAAGAAATGGGGGGGAACCCAACAAAAACAAAACAAAAAACCACACAGAAGAACAAAAAATATAAACCAAATTTATAGCGTATTTCAACAGCACTTGAAAAAGTTGTCCAATATTGAAGATTTCGTTTCTTTAGAATACAAACTGCTGTTTGGCCCTACCTCATTGGCCCCATCAACCTAAGCAAAAGGAAGGTACTCGACATCTTTATGGAGAAGTTGTGACATCAAACCAAGAACCAACTAACACCTTCGTTTTCAACAACTCTCCACTTCAATGTCTTGAAAGAAGCAGGGTACCGCACTCACCGCGCAAGCTCAGAACAAGATATCTCCCCCAAAAAATGACACATTAGCAACGGATTTCATGAAGCCAGAAAGTTTGATGGAACTTTCTGATGCAGAATTTAGAAAAAAATGATTGAATGCTTTCAATGGATGAAAAACCAACTTGAAGAATTACACGACACTACAGTAAAAAATCAGGAGGAACTTAAAAAAAAACAGTCCAAAACAATGCAGAGAAAACAAATGAGGCATTAGAGGCACTGGTAAACAAGAAATCATTATTCAAAATATGAAATCGAAGGTTTCTGATGCTGTCAACATGATTGAGGGACATA
>NW_006400370.1:97135-100391 GCF_000299155.1 Elephantulus edwardii | reverse complement strand
AAGGGTGCAACAATGAATGAATGGAATCCCAAAATCTCTGTAGATGTTCATTGAAATGAAAAATAAACAACCTAAATTTAAAAAAAAAAAGAATGGAATATGGATGACAGAAGAAGAATTGATGCCTTTGAGCCATGGTGTTGGAAAAGAGCACTGGGCATCCCATGGACAGTCAAGAGAAAAGGTATGTCTTGGAGAGGGTGCACCTGGAGTGGTCTTTGGAGGCCAGGATAATGAGGCTTCACCTCACATAGTTTAGGCATGTTGCTGGGAGGGGCTATTTCTTGGAGAAGTATGCTTGGAAGGGTGCAGGGTTGACAAAAGAGAGGAAGGCCCTTGACCAGGTGGATTTACACTGGGCTCTAATGTGTTAGGACATGTGAAGATGGTGCAGGATAGGACAAGGTTCAGATTCATTGTTCATAGGGTTGCTATGAGTCAGTCATACATAATTTGATGGCACCTAACAACAAGAAAAATAAGATTGGAATTGTTGCACTTGTCTGATAAAGGTAGAATTTAACTCATCAGAATAAACCTGTTTTAATTTTGTGAGTAGGAGCTCTCATGGTGTAGTCCACAAAGTTTTTGTACTGCTAGCTATAAAGGGTTGTGGTTTGAATCTACAAGGTGCAACTTGGGAGAAAGACAGCCAGTTTCCTTTTTAAGATTTACAGCCTTAGAAATGCAGTGGAGGGTCACTATGAGTCAAACCCAGCTTGAAGGCAGTGACTTTGCTATCTTTCATTTCCTGGGTGCCTTCATCCATTCTTCACCAGTACTGATGTTGTCAGTGCTGACGTAGTATATGGTCGTGCAAAATTGATCTGCGGCACTCTGTTACTTCTGGGCTACTTATTTCTTTCTATGCTTCTGTGAACTGCTTGACAATCACTATTTGGCAGTTCAGGTTTCCCTCCACTATCCTATGAATCCTTTTATAAGCTGCCCAGATGAAGATTTGCTCTGGCATTTGTTTTTGTGTGGATAGGGAGAAAACAGTACTCCTTCCAAGGTATCGAGGTAGGATTTTCTTTTCCTCTTTGCTAAGCTGGCCTGTGGTGCTTATGACTAGCCTCTTATCTGTGCTGTTATTCCTTCACTTTGTTAATTTTTGTTTTCCCTATGTTCCCCCAGGCTCCCAGGTGTTCATATTGCGTGTGGCTGGGATTTTGCTGGAATAACTCTGTGTCCTTACTGGGGAGAGGTGATTCCATCAGCCCATCTGGATCCCCATTCCCACTAGAAGTCCTCAAGAATAATAAGTTTCTTAATCATATTTACTATGGCTGCTTTATAATTATGTTTATTATAAAATCATGGAAAGTCGGATATTGGGATTTAATTAAAGTCTGTTTACTGGTTTTCTATTGCAATCCTAAAAATTTCCATGAATGTAGTGACTTAAAACAACAACACATTATAGGCCAATCACTAAGAAGTCCAGCAATGGGTCAAGACCGAGGTGTTGTAGAACTGCCGTTCTTTTCTTGTAGTTGTAGAGCTGAGCCCCACGTTTTCTCACTGACTGTAAACTGAATGTCATTCTCAGCGTCTAGAGGCTACCACATTCTTGGGCTCATGCCCAAGTGCCTCTACCTTCCAAGTCTGCAACAGCAACGTGAGTTCTTATAGCACATCTCTCTGACCCACTCTTATACCTGTCACTTCGATTTTTAAAGAATTGTGTGATTATATTTTTACTTACCTGGCTAATCCAGGATAATCTCCTCACCTCAAGGCATGATATCTTCGAATTTCCTTTTTGCTACAAAAGGCAGTGTATTCCTAGGTTCTGTGAATTAGGGCTTCTTTGAGGTCCATTAATGTTTCCCCTACAATGTGAAATTTTATTTTATTTTCACTAAATAAATATTTGTTGGCTGAACATTTATTGTATATTGGAAGTGGAGTTAGCACTACAATCTCTATGTATAAAAAATGTGACTTCTTGTTGTTGATTGCCTTCGGGTTGAGCATGACTCATAGCGAACCAAAGGCCTAAAGCCCCTCTATCACTAATGACATTTATCAAAGTTCATAGAGTTTCTGGAGGCATGTTGTTTAGAAGTGGATGCCACTAGAACTCCCTAATATTGACAGTAAGGGTACCGTTTCTTGTATTCATGTTATTTGTAGTCTAAAAGGAACTACAGACATTAATCAAATGTCACAAAAGTAGATATATAACCTGCAAGGACAGCAGAGGCAGTTCCAGGCTTGGGTTTGTGACCCAGCCTTCCTAACCCTGTCTGCTACAACTGCAGGTACCGACTACAGTTCCCAGAGGTCTGTAGGGAAACGCCATCTTTGTAAACTTGGACATTGCTGGGAGATCTGCAAGGACAGCACAGGCAGTTCCAGGCTGGGGCTTGTGACCAATACACCCCACACCCATTTAGGCCCTCGGGCCAGGAAGACAATCATATATGCCACATCTATAGGATTTATCAACCTCCCCTAAAACACTCATGTACCACTGAGGATTAAGTTACGTGGGGAATCAAACTGGTTTCTGGCCTGAGTACATAGGGCCCACTAACTCAAACAACTGGGAAACCCTTAGCATATCCAAAGAGTGGGGAAGTTATTCCAGAAAGGGAACAACAGACTTCCTCCTTCATTATTTAGGTTGTCCTGAGGCCTTCCAACGTGTATCAGTGTGTGCTTCCTCCCTCCCTACTCACGTGAGCTTTGGAGTGTGTACACACCCTCTACGCATTTACTCTTGTTTCTGCCAAACCTTCTTCTGGAGCAGTGACATCAAATAAAAAACCAGCTACCACCTCAGACACGAAGAACTCTGCCACACCAATGGCCAGTGGAAAGCAGAGTGCTTCACTTGTCCCACCAGCCCAAAGCAAGATATCAACCCCCAACGAAGACACAGTAGCAACGGATTTCCTGGAGCCAGAAAGCCTGATGGATCTTTCTGATACTGATTTTAAAAGAACAATGAAAATCCTACTACATTGCCGTGGTAGTCAAGACAGCATGGTACTGGTACAATGACAGACACATAGATCAATGGAATAGAATTAAGAACCCGGATATCAGCCCATCTATTTATGGTCAACTGATTTTTGACAAGGAGAAGAAAACAGTTAGATGGGGAAATGACAGCCTTTTTAACAAATGGTGTTGGCAAAATTGGAAAACTATCTGTAGAAGAATTAAACAAGATCCCCACCTCACTCCATATACAAAAACCAACTCAAGGTGGATCATGGACCTAGGACTAAAACCAAGGACTATA
>NW_006400370.1:95614-96087 GCF_000299155.1 Elephantulus edwardii | reverse complement strand
TGGGGGAGAGAATATTTTCTATTTTAGGGCATTATGTTTATCTCAAGAGTACGGAATGACGGTTGCAGAGTGGATTATATTTGGGGGTTGGGGGATATGTGTGGAGGATTGCGTACCAGTGAGGGAGTTTTTCTTTTGCGTTTGAAAGAGAGCAGCAAACGGGGGTGGGGGGCGGGGAGAGGGGTGTGCAACAATGAATGAATGGCATTCCAAAATCTCTGTAGATGTTCATGGAAATGAAAAATAAATAAATGAAAAAAAATAAAAAACAAAAACAAAAACAAAAAAAGAACAATGATTGAATATTTTCAATGGATAAAAAAGAAACTGGATGAAATACAGATTAGTGCCAGCAAAGATAAGGAGGAGCTTAAAAAAAATCCAAAACAACGCAGAGAAAACAAATGAAGCATTAGAGGCATTGGAAAAACAAGAAACTCTGATCCAGAATTTGAAATCTAAGGTTTCTGATG
>NW_006400370.1:92053-92644 GCF_000299155.1 Elephantulus edwardii | reverse complement strand
TGGAGAGAGGTTAAAGGCATTCCCTTTAAGAACAGGAACTAGGCAAGGATGCCCATTATCTCCTCTCTTATTCAATATTGTATTGGCAGTCTTAGCAATAGCAATAAGACAAGAGAAAGACATTAGAGGTATACAAATTGGCGAAGAGGAAGTAAAATTATCCCTCTCTGCAGATGACATGATAGTATACTTAGGAAAAACCCTAAAGACTCAGCAAGAAAACTATTGGACACAGTTGACCAATTCAGCAAAGTAGCAGGATACAAGATCAACATACAAAAATCAGTTGGGTTTCTCTACAGTGACAAAGAGAATACAGAGCTGGAGGTAAGAAAAGCAATACCCTTCACAATAGCTAATCACATTACTGGAACCCTTATTCACTGTTGGTGGGAGTGTAAAATGTTGCAACCACTGTGGAAAGCGATGTGGCGCTTTCCCCAAAAGTTGCAAATAGAGATACCATTTGACCCAGCAATTCCACTACTGGGAATACACCCTAAAGAGACCATAAATGGCACCCAAGTATATATATGCATACCCATGTTTATTGCGGCTTTGTTTACAATAACAAGGAGTTGGAAACAACCC
>NW_006400370.1:78604-91360 GCF_000299155.1 Elephantulus edwardii | reverse complement strand
GGTTGGGGGATGTGTGTGGGGGATTGCGTGCCAATGAGGGAGTTTTTCTTTTGCCTTTGAAGGAGAGGAGCAAACGGGGGTGGGGGGAGGGGGCGGGGAGAGGGGTGCAACAATGAATGAATGGAATTCCAAAATCTCTGTAGATGTTCATTGAAATGAAAAATAAATTAATAAAAAGTAGATATATAAGTAAGAACTGTAGGAGGGAAAATCGTTACCTTAAAACTCTATGACATGGGGGAGCAGAATGCGCTTTTAAATAAAAAACCATGTTATAACCGACACATAACTGACTTCCATTGGGTTTTTCGAAGCTATATATCACATGAGGGGATATTGTCTATTTTTCTCCCACAGTGAAGCTGGTGGATTCAAACCTCCAGAGAGGTATGACTTTTCTGTGAATAGTGTAGCTTTCTATGAACTTCGCCACCAGAGCTCCCAGAGTGAGCTTGTTGCTAGTTGTTATTAGGTGTCATCAAGTGGAGCACTACTCCAAGAAACCCTATGAGCAACGGATCTGAATCCTGTCCTATCCTGTGCCAGCCTCATCATCTCTGACACACTTAAAGCTGTAGACACTGTCAATCCATCTCATTGTAGGTCTTCCTTGATTTCATTGACCCTCCACCTTTCCAAGCATGATGTCCCTTTCCAAGGAATAGCCTCTCCTAGCAACATGCCCAGAGTATGTGAGATAAAGCTTCACCATCTTCACCTCTAAGGAGCACTCTGGTTGCATTTTCTCTATGACATATGTGTTTGTTCTTTGACAGTCAATAAAATATTCAATGTTCCTCTCCAACACCACAACTCAAAAGCATCAATTCTTCTTTTGTAATCCTTATCCATTGCCCAGTTCTCAGATGTGTAACAGGTAAATGAAAAAATCACGGCTTGAATTAGGTGTACCTTAAGCCTTCGAGCTGACATCACTGCTCTTTAGTGTTTTGGAGAGGTCCCTGGCAGTGGACTTGCCTAATGCAGCATGTATCCTGACTGCTAGTGCCAGAGATTGATTGTTGATCCAGGCAAGATGAAATCATGACAGCTTCGATCTTTTCTCCACCCCGTCATGATGTTATCTGTTGGTCCTGTGGTGAGGAACTTTATTTTCTTTATGTTGACATATAATCCATAACAAAAGCTGTAGTTGTGGATTTTCTGCCAAAACCTAGGTGCTTATGAAATAGTTGGCAGAGTTGGTGGAATAGATGCTAGACTAAATCGACAAAAATAACTCCCAAGATACCCTAAATCTAATCTTTCAATAATGCTTCTAATTTTTCTACATCCAGGAGTTGTTGGAAGCAAGAGTGGCATCCACTTCCTGAACAACATGCTTCTAGAAACTCTATAAACTTTGATAAATGTCAATAGTTATAGAAAGGCTTCAGGCCTTTTGTTCATAGGGTCTCTATGAGTCGTGCTTCACTCGATGGCAATATATGTTGCTGATTGCCATAGAGTCAAACATGACTCATAGCGACCCTATGAACAAAAGGCCTGAAGCCTTTCTATAACTACCATCATACATAAATATATATATATATATATATATATATATACTGTTGTGTTCTGTCAAGTTGGAACTGACCCATAGCTGACCCTCCAGTGGGTTTTCAGAGGCAGTTAATTGCACAGGAGGAGATTGCCCATCCTTCTCCCATGGAGCAGCTGGTGGCCTCGAACTAGGTGCCTTCAAGATTACAGCGCAACTTCTTGCCATAAGGCCACCAGTGTGTGTGTGTGTGTATGACAAATGCTTCTTACTCGTAGTGACTCTCCATCATAATATTTACAGGAGATTATCTCTCTTTCTTCAAAGGGCCTGGTGGATTCAAACTACAAACCTTCAGTAAACACCCTGACACACATTACAATATATTTATATATATCCCACTGCCTTTGAGTCAATTCTAACTTAAAGCAACCCCTCACTGGGTTTACAAGGCTGCAAATCTTTATGAGAGGAGATTGCCTGTCTTTCTCTTGAGGAGCAGGTGATGGATTAGAATCTCTGACCTTTCAGTTAACAGTACAACATCACAGTACCAGAACTTCACATATAAGGTGATACAATGTTGTTGTTGTTAAGTGCCATCGAGTCGTAGACGGTCCATAGCGACTCTATGAATGAAAGACTTGAATACTTGTATAAATTTCATCGTTTCTCCAATTTCATAGAGTTTCCGGAGGCAAGCTATTTCGGAAGTGGATGACATCCCTGCTTCCTAGCTTGTTTTAATCGGGGAACTCCACCAAACACTGTCCACCATGGGTAACCATTATCACATTTGACACATCAGTGTCACAGTGTTCAAAATCACAGAAACCATGAGTTACCTCTGTACAGAAAATGGACAGATGTCTACGACTTGATGGCACTTAACAGCAACAACAACGTAGAGAGAGCTCAGTTGTCCTAGTGGACCAAAGCCAAAGGTGGATAATTTTAGTCTGCGGCCCTCAGGCCTAGTTTTAATTGTTTTTGGTCAAACATTCTTCTAAGTGGTATAGCACTGGCCTGTCCATTTGCTGTACAGAGGTAACTTGTGGTTGCTGTGATTCTAAACACTGTGATAGTGATGTGACAAATGTGATAATGGTTACTCATAGTGTTTGGTGGAGCTTTTGGATTAAAACAAGTTTGGAAGCAGGAGTGGCATCCACTTCTGAAATAGCTTGCCTCCGGAAACCCTATGAACTTGAAGAAACGATGAAAGTTATACAGTTGTTCAGGTCTTTTGTTCATTTGGTTGCTATGAGTGGTCTACAACTTGTTGGCACTTAACAATAGCAACAAACAGGTGATACAATAGAATATGGAAATTATTGAACAATATCATTAATATCACATGCATGTGAAATATTGCTGAAGATTATTTAAAAATGGCTAGAACAGTATATTGACAGTAAATTTCCAGAAATTCAAGCTAGATTCAGAAGAAACCTTGGCACAAAGGGTACAATTTTTTATGTCAGATGGATCTTGTCTGAAAGCAGAGTATCAGAGGGGTGTACATTTGTATTTAATTGACTATGCAAAGGCATTTGACTGTGTGGATCATATTAAATTATGACTAACATTGAGAAGAATAAGAGTCCTAGAACACTTAATTATGCTCATGTGAAACCTATACCTAGAGAAAGAAACTGCTGTCCCAACAGTACAAGGGAACACTACATGATTTAAAATTAGAAAAGTGTTCCTCGGGGTTGTGTCCTTTCTCCATACCTTTTTTTAATCTGTATGCTGAATGAATACTAATAGGTGTTGTGACTTTCCTCAAGATGTGTTACAATGTGCAATATGTATCAGTTGTCTTTTGCCTCAAAAATGTTGTAATACAGGAACTCTGGTGGCCTAGGGGCAAGAAGCTGCACAGCAGTCCAAAGGCATGCAGTTGGAGGCCACCAGCTGCTCCACCGAAGAAGGATGGTCAGTCTCCTCCTCTGCAATTAACTGCCTCTGAAAACCTGCAGGGATTTGTGTGTGAGAGCTAGGGGTCAGTTTCGACTTGATGGTTCACAACAAAAGTAGCAGCAACAACATCGTGGCTGTGCCTTTTAAAAAAAAATTATTTTCATGAAAGTTTACAGAGACTTTGGATTTCCAGTCATTCATTGTTGCACACTTTCCTCTTTGCTGAGCCCCTCCCCCCCAGTTTTCTTTTCTCTTTGAAAAGTAAAAAAAAATATTGTTATACAATCCCTCCTGCCCCCAGTCCACTCCACTATGCAGCTTTCATTCTGGACTCTAGTCAAGACAATAATACCTAATCATATATTACTCATAAACAGTTCTATCCCTTGTCTGTTTCAATGCAGTATACATTATTTATCCCCTCTTTTCTTAGTTTCCCCCCCAACTCCTATGTCAGTCCTGCTTTACAACAGTGGCACTATGCAGTATTTGTCCCTTTGTGACTGAGATATTTCACTGAGCATAATATCCTCCAGGGCCATCCATTTTGCATAATATTTATTAATGAATTCCTTGTTTTTCAATGCAGCATAGTATTCCATTGTGTTAATATACCATAGCTTCTCTAGCCATTCATTTGTTGATGGGTACTTGGGTTGTTTCCAACTCCTTGCTATTGTGAACAAAGCCGCAATAAACATGGGTGAGTGAGCGTATATCTGCTTAGTTAGCAGTTCTAGTTTCTTTAGGGTATATTCCCAGTAGTGGAATTGCTGGGTCAAATGGTATTTCTATTTCCAACTTTTTGAGAACGTGCCATACTATCTTCCATAGTGGTTGCACCAGGCTGTGCCTTTTTTCTATTTTTGGTACATAATATCTGTATCCATAAACATTGTAGGATGTTGTTTTGTGTATTTAAAAACTAGTCTAAATGATATTATACTCTTGCAATTTTTGTTGGCAAACAATTCTCTCTAGGTTTCTTGTGTTCTGGTACATCTGTGAGCGATACATGTTTACTGCTCAGTATAATAAATATAATGTTTATGTCTGGAGCAAAGGGTAGGCATTCTTTCTGTGCAGTATTGTAAAAAGAACATCTCTCTCTGGAGTGAAGGTCAGGCATGCTTACTGTCAATAATAAAAAATATCAGGTTCAGAAAACTCAGAATCCTCTGCCGTAGTGCAACCCTCTGCATGTTCAGGTAAAATTTTTACATTCTCCTGTGAGAATTTGTCCTGCATGGTTACACATTTGGCAGGTAGGAGGACAAACCCAGATAGTTTTTGTTTGGTTGTTAGGTGCCCTTGAGTACAATTCATAGTGACCCTATGAATAGCCAATCTAAACCCTGCCCTATCCTCTGCCATCCTCATCATCTCTGAAACACTCAAGCCCATTGCTTTTGTCACAGTGTTAGACCATCTCATTGAGGGTCTTCCTCTCCTTCACTGACGCCCCCATCTTTCTAAGCATAATGTCCCTCTCCAGTGAATACCCTTGCCTAGTTAAATGTCCAAAGTATGAAAGATGAAGCTTTTCCATTTTTTACTCCAAAGATCGTTCTGACTGCATGCTCTCCAAGACATAACCCAGATAGATCCAGACAATTTATTACTTACATAGACAGAAGAAGAAAGATCCACATGGTATTAGCTCTCTGAGTTCTTATCCCACTGGATGACACTAAAATAAAAGGGGCCAAAGGACACACCGCTTGAATTGTGGTGTACTCTGTTGCTGAGGATTCATTTCTATATTGTAACAAAATAGTTTTATAGTCTGTAGCTCTACTCTGTCGGGGAGCAGGCAAAAAAGAGTCTCATGCCTCAATGAAACCAGTGAAAAATGGCCTAGTGACACTCCTTACAAAGCTGCCACAAATTAATTGTGTCAGATATTAGGGACTTCACTGTCCAATATAATTTTGAGTAGGCTAAAACACAGGAAGTTTGTTTTCTTGTATACCACTTAAATGCAAAATCTTGTTTAATTTCACAGAACCACTCTCTATCCTTCATGATCTCTGATCATTGACCTTCATCTGCAGTTCTACATGCATAATTGTCAATTTTGTTGTTGAAAAAGTCCATTTCTGTTGAGTAAGTTACTAAAAAAACCAGAACTCTTTGGTATGTAGTTACAACCAACGCATAGCTTACCCTGCAGGAGGTTTTCAGAAGGTGTAAATTGCTAAGGAGAAGGTTGTCCATTTTTCCCCTGAGGAGAAACTGGTAGATTTGAACTACTTGCCTATGACCAGAGCTCCCCTGAATTGTTGTTGTTGTTGAATAACATCGGGTTTTCAGAGGCAGTGTATTGCTCGAGAGGAGATTGCTTATCTTTCTCCTGTGGAGCAGCTGATGAATTTGAAATTTGTATTTTCAGAGCAGTCTTTTACCATTAAGCCATCAAAACTCCCTTAAATAAATCCTTAATCTCTCAAAATTCTATCTTGCAATCTCTGGCTTTGTTTCTATCCTCAATGTCCTGTTTTCCCATTACTGTTTGATCTTTGTTTCCATCTTTCACATTCTAATCACCAGTAAATATCAGTGCATCTTGATTGCACCTTTGATAAATTTCAGACTGTCTCTGGTTGTATACTTAATTTCTTTATTTTTGGCATTCTTGATTACTGTGTAAATTTGTAAAATTGTTGTATGTACTATCTTCTTTCTAAGGATATGGATGTTAACCTATCACTGATAGCATCGTACCTCAGGATAAATCTGGAAATGTTCTTTTTTTGACCATGAATGCAGTGCTGTTCCTTTCCAAATTGTCATTTTTGGCATACTTTTGTTGTAGTTGTTGTGTATTGTTGAGTCCGAACCAACTCTCAGTTGACCTTCCAGATTTTCAAAGGCAGTTAAATCACACTAGAGGAGATTACTCATCTTTCTCCCACAGAACAGCTGGTGGATTCAAACTACATACTTTTGCATTGGAAGAGCAGTTCCTTGCTACTAAGCTACCAGACTAGATCATATAAATCTTGAATTTTAAAATGCCAATACCGGTTCATTTCAGCTCACTAGCAACATCTACGGTTGTCTTCAAGAATTCCATTTCATTGTTGATGACTTCTGATTGTCCTTGATTCATTCTTTCATTCATTCAGTCCACATTCCAATTACTAATGAACATTGGCAATGGAGAGGTTCCACATTTTGAGAGGTGCCACATCAGTAAATGAAGGCCTCACAGGCTTTAGTCCGTCTGCATCACTAAGCTTTTCTCGAATCACTGAGACGTGACTCTTTCCCAGTTGTGTTTTGAGTGCATTCCAACCTCAGGGGCTTCTAACACTATGTTGGACAATGTTCCGTTCTTAACCAGGTGCTTTTAATTGGCTAATTTTTCAGAAATGGATCAACAGATCTTTCTTCCTACTCTTAGTATGGAAATTTGTTGACATGTGTCCAAAATTGGTGATCCTATTGGTATTCAAAATATCAGTGGCATAATGTCCACTATGGGTGACCCTAGCGGTATTAGAAATACCAGTGGCATGGCACACTATGTTGTGTTGTTTGCTGTCAAGTTGGAACCAATGCATAGCTGACCCTCCAGCAGATTTTCAGAGGCTGTAAATTGTGTGGGAGGAGATTGCTCATTTTGCTCATGTGGAGCAGCTGATGGATTAAAATTGTGTGCCTTTGTGTTGGCAGCACAACTCCTTAAGACTGGAGCTCCTTAGCACCATAGCCATGTGCAAACCACTATAATATGACACTTGCAGTTAGATAGTGCTTCTAAAAACTCACTGCCTTGGAGTAATTTCCAACTCATAACTACCCTCCATTGGATTTTTGAGGCTGTAAATTGTAATGAAAGGAGACTGCTCATTGTTCTCTTGTAGGGTGGCTGGTGGATTCGAACCACCAGAAACATGCAACCTTTAGGTTAGCAACACAACTGCTGCAGACTGTGTCACCAGAACACCCCTATTTAATTTTCTGTATCACCTAACCTACAAATCAGTATCTTCTGAATGGATCTCAAACCCACAGGCTTTTTAAATTTTATTTTATTTTTTTAAGTTTGAATATTTTAATGGCACAAAAGAAAATAATACTCCTATTATTGTTATCTACATTTTAGATACTCAATCCAGAATTGTTTTGTTGAGTACCTGACATATGCTAGGTACTTAGGAAACATCAATTAATAAAATGGACAAAAAAGAACTACCTTCAAAAGCCTTAAAAAGCCTAGCCAAAAGTCTTTTTTAAAAAAGCTGTTCAGCAAGCTATAGTACACTCTTTACCTTTGGGAATCCCATGAATCCAATTTTTTCTGATTGACATTCTCTGGCAAAAGGAGGCAGCCTATGTCCAGAAATATCTATTGGGATTTTGGATTCATTGCCCCCCCTGACCTGATAATTTGAAAAGCAGCTATTGGCTCTGACCAATATTCCCTTTAATGAATATTTTTATACTTTCACTTTATTATCAACTATTAGGGAGCTCTGATAGCTTAGTGGTAAGGGATTGAATTGACAATCCAAATACAAATGGATGGAACCCACCTGTTACTCTGAGGAGAAAGATGGGCAGTCTCCTCCTGTTTAATTTACTGCCTCTGAAAACCAGGCTGGAATGTCATTTCTGTGTCCATTACAACGTGATAGAATGTAACAATAGAAATATCAGCTATTGCCAGTGGCCTAATTTAGGTTTCCATTTGAAAAACTATAGGCTAGAAAAGCTGTGGTATATTCACACAATGGATTGCTATGCTGCACTGAAAAACAACTCATGCAGTATTATATAAAATGAGTGACACTTGAGGATATTATGCTGAGTGAAATATCGCAGTCACAAAGGGACAAACACTGCATAATGCCACTGTTCTAAAACAGGACTGACATCGGGGTTAGGGTGAATCTAAGAAAAGAAGGTTTAAATTATGTATACTGCATTGGAACAGATGAGGAAGAGAACTGTTTAAGAGGAACATATGATTAGGTATTATTTTCATGACAAAAGTCCAGAATGAGGGCTTCATGGGGGAGTGGACTGGGAGGGGATTGTATAATAAAGTATTTTTGGTTGGGTTTTTGTTTGTTTGCTTGTTTGTTTTTTACTTTTCAAAGAGAAAAATCAACTGGAGGAGGGGTGAGCAGGGAGGAAAATGTGCAACAATGAATGAATGTAATTCCAAAGTCTCATAAACTTTCATTAAAATGTCAATTAAAAAAGCCAAAAAAGTTGTAGGCTGGCAGATTAAAGACATCCCTTTTGGGGCCAGGTACCATGGGAACAAATCACAGTTGCTGATCAAACCATTTCAGCGGTTCATGTAGAAGTCAAGGAAAGGGCTCCTTCTCTGATGAAACCAACTAAAAATCAAGCTGCTAATCAAGCTTTCACTGCCAAGACCACTGCCCATTGCTGCCTCCATCAGACAAGGCAGCCAGCCACCCTCAGAAATTGTACACCAAAGTAAATATTTTATGTTTCTGGTATAGAAGCATAAGTCTGCATGCCAAGCTTGTGACTCCTTGCCAAAAATTGTCTGTCTCACAGTGAGAGAAGCCATATTCCACTATGTCCTGGAGGACTGACCACACGGAATCTTTGACCCTCCTCTTACACCCTTCAATGGGCCTTCACTACTGTTGACACTCTTTTGGGTGACTGGTCCTTGGAGAGGGACATCATGTTTGGGACAGTTGAGGGACAGCGGAGGAGAGGAAGGCCTTCGATGAGATGGATCGATTCTGTGATTGGGGTGGTGAGAATGAGTGTGTTTGAGACGGCGAGGTTGGCACAGGATAGAATGGTGTTTAGGGCTCTTCGATGGCACATAACAACAACAACAACAGTTCAGATACCCAAGAGGGTGAATATGATAGAGCCAATTTGGTTTTTTGGGTCAGGCTACTTCATAGGTTCCTGGCTTCCTGGCCATCTTGTGGGTTGGGTGCTCCTTGATTTGGTGGTGCTCACTCTTACCTAGGCAGCAGAAGTGAAGGGAAGGAGCCTACTAGGTCACACACAGGATATCTGTCTCAACAGGAGCAGGAGGCTGGGTGGGTTCCCTTAGAAGAAACTGTGTAGAGAAGGCACTGGATATATCTAGCAGTTATAGTAGGTAGGGAAAATGATCCATGAATTAATATTGGACATGGCATGTTTTATTGTGAAGGGGCAGAGAACAAGAATGCAATAGTTTAGTGAGTGACTGGAAGGTAAGGAAGCAGGGATCATTAAGCATGAATTATTTTAGGAGTCCTCAAACTTTACTTGTGTGTCCCTTAAAAGAAATTTTAAAATATTATTTAACTCTTCACACATTTGGAAGTTATCTAATATTTTCATTACAAGTTTAAATAGTTGTAAATTATATGTATTAGC
Organism: Elephantulus edwardii; assembly: GCF_000299155.1. Taxonomy (NCBI): domain Eukaryota; kingdom Metazoa; phylum Chordata; class Mammalia; order Macroscelidea; family Macroscelididae; genus Elephantulus; species Elephantulus edwardii. The sequence goes on along the minus strand of NW_006400370.1, from coordinate 81,561 downwards.
TATGATGAGGTTCGCTACTTACTATAACAGAGATTGCCAACATTTAGCAGCTTAAAGAATAAAGAAGATTTTTGTTTGGATTTTTTTTCAACTTTTTATTGTGATTTGGGCAAAAGTTTACAGAGCAAATCAGTTTTCCATTCAACAATTCATATACCTTTTGTTTCATGTCATTTACTGTAATCCCCACAATGCAACAGCACTCATCCCACTTCCGCGCTGTGTTTCCTCTTTCCATTTCTATTCATCTTTCTTTTGTGCCCCTCCTGCCTTCTGAATTTTGTCTCCGTGCAAATGCTACTCTTTTGTCCTCAAATGGTTGATTGTTCTAAGAAGTGAATAACTCCTTGGTGTAGAGAGGTTTATTTCTTTCTTATAAAATAGTTCCAAGTTCAAACTGGTAGGAGTAAGTTTCCAGTTAAATGCATAGAAATTAATCCATATTGTAATGCACCTTAGTCTTTAAAGTGACACCCTAGCTCTTTAACACTGTAAAGAAGTCCTTGAAAAGAAATTTTCCCAATGCAATATGTCGTTGACATTTTGTAGTTGTCCCACTTCTGAGTCTGAGAACTACATTTCCCAGTCTCCTTTGGAACAACACCATGACCATGTGACCAAGTTTTTATTACTAGAACATGGACCAAATTAATGTAGCATCTCCAGTTTCTCTTGCTTATGAGAAAATCCCTGGACCCTAGATTCTACTTTTCCTTTCAGCTGAATGTTGCTGTGTATTGTAGAGTCGAAACTGACCCATAGCTGACCCTCCAGCAGGTTTTCAGAGGCATTTAATCACATGGGAGAAGATGTACATCTTTCTTCCATGGAGAAGCTGATGGCCTTGAACCACATGCCTTCCGGAGTGTGCCTTCGGGATTACAGCACAGCTTCTTGCTGCTAGACCACCAACGATCTTAGAAGACATGTGTTAAAGGTAGCCATTTCCTACCAGCCTGAACTTGGAACCATTGCATAAGAAACAAGTAAACTTTCTACACTAGGAGGGGCACTCACTCCTTAGAGCAATCAACCATTCAAAAGCTAAAGGGTAGCATTTTGACAGGGATAAAGTTCAGAAGACAGGATGGGATACAAAAGAAGGACAAATGGAAATGGAAATCCTTGTTGCTAGATGCATTTGAGTGAAAACTCATTGAATCCTGTGTACAACAGAGTGAAACACTGCCTCATCCTGCACCATCCTCACAATCTCCTCTATGTTTAAGCCCGGTGTTGCATTACTGTGTCATTCCATCTCCTTCATTGATCCTCCACTTTTCTGAGCATGATCTCTTTTTCTGATGATCGACCTCTTCCTGATCCAAAGTACGTGATATGAAGTCCCATCACCCTTGCCTCTAAGGAGTACTCTGGTAGCACTTCATCCAAGTCAGTTCTGTCCTTTTGGCAGTCAATACTTTTCACCAGCATCACAATTCAAAGGTTTTCCTTCATCTTCTATCTTTCTTATTCATTGTCCAACTTTCATATGCAGATGAAGCATGTGAGAGTTGAAAATATCATGGTTTGAGGCAGGTGCACCTAAGTGTTTAAAGTGACATACTTACTCTTTAGTACTTTAAAGAGGTCCTTGGACAGTGATTTGCCCAAAGCAGTGTATCTTTTGATTTCTTGACTGATGTTTCCATGGCTGTTGATAGTGAATCCAAGTAAAAGGAAATTCTTAAGAATTTCACTGTCTTCCCTATTTATCATGATACTGCATACTGGTCTAGTTATGAGGCTTTTCAGTTATCAGCAAAACAAGTTATGATTTACATCACCAGTGCTCCTTGAGAAGATTTTTGTTTTGTTTATGTTGACAGATAATTCATGTTGAAGGTGTTAATCTTTGATCTTTTTCAATAGGTGCTTCAAGTCCTCACTTTCTGTAAACAAGATTGTGCCATCTGCATATCACAGTATGTTGATGAATCTTCCTCTAATCTGTATGTCATATTCTTCTTCATTTAGGCCACCTTCTGTGATGGGCTCAGCATACAGATTGAATAGGTGTGGTGAAAGGATACAATCTTGATACACACCTTCCCAGATTTTAAACCATGCTTCTTGTTTCATGTATGGGCTCCAAATGCGTACAATTAAGTGTTCTGGAGTTCTGTTCTTCTCCATATATTTTCCATATTTTATTATGATCCACATAGTTGAATGTCTTTGTGTAGTTAAGAAAATACAAGCAAACATCTTTCTGATGTTCTTTTCAGCCAAAATCCATCTGACATCAGCAATGATCAGCCTTAAGCAACTATTTTAATCTATCGAAATATCATTTGAAAAATGTGAATTCAACTAAATCAATATTAACAAATATAAGGCTTTCTTTAACTATACAAAAGAAGAGAGAATAAAGATCAGCCCAAGGTTGATCCCTATGAGGCAGAGGTCTGGCATATCACCTCTCTCCAGTCTTCAACAATTCTGACACCAGCTGTTCCTTTCCGTGGCAATCTCTACTTCTCTTCTGGGTTCATTAAGTGGTGACACAGAACTCACAGACCATATTCACTTACGGAATTCTTTAGGAAAGTAACAGAAAGGTTGCAATTTGACCCTGGCTTAAGCCTGGCCTGTGTCCTGCTTGGGCAAGAGTTACAAAACTCTTTATCGCCCCTGACAAGGGCCCAGGTGCACCTCCTTCTGCCTTGAAACACTCAAAGGCACTCAGTTCCCACTCTGTGGATGGGCACGGCTACTCTGTCTGTCTTGTTACACGAACCAGGAAATCTAATTAATACTATCTTATATCAGTCTTATTCTGTCATTTCTGCCACTGTTCCTCGTGTATCATCTCTGGGCGCTGCAATTCTATCTCTTGATTCTAAGAGGTTCTCAGAGCAGGAACCTTTGGTCCAAAAGGCTTGATCACCTTGAACTCTGCTTTCTTAAAGTCTCCCTCTTCTGGCCACTGGGATGGCTAGTTTTTTTTGTGGTTT
>NW_006400370.1:72280-76629 GCF_000299155.1 Elephantulus edwardii | reverse complement strand
TTCATTGTTTTACAAACCCTCCCCCAGGTCCCCTCCACCGTGTAGCCCTCGCTCTAGACTCCTGTGATGACAGAAATACCTAGTCACATATCTCTTTTACACAGTTTTCTCCCTCCTCTGTTTCAGTGCAGTATACATTATTGAACACATCTTATTCAATCTCTTGGGATGGCTAGTTTTAAGCCTAGAAAGGTGGCAACATCTCTTTAGGATTCCATGTATCCTATTCCAACCCAATCATTGTGTGGGATTCATTGCACTGTAATTGAATACTTACTCAGTTTAGAGCAGAGCACTACCTGGGATATGTTGTCATTTTGTTGTTAAGTGCCATTGAGTCAAGCACGACTCACAGTGACTGTATGAACAACAGATGTGAAGCCTGTCCTATCTTGGCCATTCTTATCATCACCAACATATTTGATCTGATTGCCACAGACACTTTGCCAATCCATCTCATTGAGGGTTTTCCTTTCCTTCACTGGCTCTTCATCTTTCCAAGCATGATGTCTATTTCCAAGGAATAGCCTCTCCTAACATGTTCAAAATATGTAAGACAAAGCTTTACCATCTTTGCCTCCAAGGAGCACTCTGGATGCATTTTTGCCAAAACATAAGCATTAGTTCTTTTGTCAGTGCTCTTCTCCAATCCCACAGTTCAAAAGCGTCAACCAATACTCCTGTCATCTTTATTCATTGTCCAGCTCTCAGATGCATAGTAGGTGACTGGAAAGACTGTCTTGAATCAGGCACATCTTAATCTTTAAACTAACACTATCACTCTTCAGGACTTTGGCAAGGTCCCTGGCAGCAGACTTTCCCCTGAATGCTAGTACCAAGGTTGTTGACAGTGAATCTAAGTATGATGAAATCATTGATAATTTCAAACTTTTCTCCATCTGTCATGATGTTGCCTATAGGCCTAGTAGTGAGGACTTTTGTTTTCTTGATGTTGAAATGTAATCCATATTGAAGGCTGCAGTCCTTGGGATATTTGATCTCTGACAGTCTCATCACTCATTTTCATCAGATCAGAACTGGCTCATAGCTGACTTTCCAGTGCATTTTTAGGAGGCCCATCTTTCCTTAAAGCCCCTGGTGGCTTTGAACCACCAGAGAGGGGTCTGACAATCTAGTAGAGATTATTAGCACTGTCCACAGGTAACTAAAAGCAAGTCAGAGGAAGAGAAATGTCATAAGCAAACTACTTATTTCAGAAATCTTCAAATCTCAATTCTTAATAATCACAGTACATAATAAATAAGAAAAATAGCAACGTGATAAGAACTCTAAATAATTGTCTTAGTGACATGAAGGTGTATTAGAAAATGGAATCTGTTTATTTCTCTTTATTTGTCTGAAATGAACCTGAATAAAAGAAAGGTGCTCTGAGTGAAATTCAGAGAGACCTCAGTATGAGTGGAAAGACACACCTCAGTGGTGGGTGCTGCAGTGTTAACTATGGGCATTTTAAGCAAAACTGAAAAATAAAAACCCAACAAGCCCATTTCCTTGCTGTTGGAATGAATTCCTAGTTGGCCCTCCAGAGGCTGAAAATCAACAACTGTGCCACCAAAATACTGCCTTTCTTAGGTAATTCAGGTCCCTCCCACCCCATGCTGTGCCCTGACCCTGAGGTTCACAAGTCTATAAACTACACTGAGCTTACTAACCTCTGGAGTGGCTGGCTGGCATTGTAGGAGGCAAGGGGGGGGGGCAGGGCAAGGCCTATCACCAGAGTGTTCCGGGCAGAAGAAAGAATAGAGCCTCTGTACTTGGATCCTGCTGTGACCTATCTATCTGGAACAAGTAAATTTTGTTTTCAGCCCAGTGATCCATCATTTAGGGAGAAGAAGACCAGGAATATAGATATAGAAGAAGATTGTTGAGCTCCTGTAAATACACCAAGAAATCAAACTGATTTTGCACAGAGCTCAGTCAGAAGGAATAATGTAAGGCTGCTGGGGTGTCTTTGGGGGTTTTTCTCCTTAAGGCCTGAGAGCAGAGCAGGGCACTGACCTTCTAGGTCATTTGAGGATCAGCCAGGAAATCCTAGTCTTGTCAACTGCGCATTTTGCTTCCAGCCCAAAGCCTCCCGATATCCCAAGTCTCCTCAGATAATGCTAATATTTTAAACTCTAGGACACTGAACCCATTTCCAATGTTAACACAATTATTCCCAGTACTTTCCAGCAATGTAAATGAAAGTTTATGAAGGAAAACTTCACTAAGGAATAAAAGGATCAAGGCACTAAGGTGAAGAGTACTGAGTATAGTATAGTCACCTTGTGGCAAGGGATTTATTCTGTCTCCATATCCTTTCAATCTGTATGCAGAACAGATTATCCGGGACGCTGGGCTGTACGAGGAGGAATGTGGCATCAGGATTGGAGGAAGATTCATCAACAACCTGCATTATGCAGATGACACAACCCTGATGCCTGAAACTGAGGAGAACCTGAAGCGCTTGCTGCAGAAAGAACTGCAGCCTTCTATATGGATTGAAGCTCAACATTAAGAAAACAAAGATTCTCATCACTGGACCAATTGGCAGCAGCAGCATGGATGGTGAAGAGATTGAGATAGTTAACAGTTTTAATTTGCTTGGTTCCACGGTCAACGATCCTGGTAACAGCAGCCAGGAAATCAGCAGACGAATTGCATTGGAAAAGTCAGCTGTGAGGGACCTCTCAAGAGTACTGAAGAGCAACGATGTCAGGCTGGTGGAGACTAAGGTGCACTTGATCCGGGCCATAGTCTTTGCAATTATGTGCTATGCATCAGAGAGCTGGACAGTGACTAGGGATGATAGAAAGAGAATTGATACCTTTGAGCTGTGGTGCTGGAGAAGAGTGTTGAATGGGCTGCTAGGAGAACAAACAGGTTTGTGTTGGAGAGGGTGAAGCCGGGCTGCTCCTTGGAGGCAAGGATTCTGACGCTTTATCTGACATACTTTGGGCATGTTGCAAGGAGGGATTGGTCTTTGGAGAGGGACATCATGTTTCGGAGGGTGGAGGGACAGCACAAGAGAGGAAGACCCTCGATGAGATGGATTGATTCAGTGATTGGGATAATTGGAGTAGGTGTGTCGGAGACAGCGAGGTTGGCACAGGAAGGATAGAGCAGGGTTTAGGGTTCTTGTACATAGGGTCACAATAAGTTGCAAGCAACTTGATGGCACATAACAACAACAACCCTACATTTTTATCACAATTGACTCTTTCAGTTGGGAGTGGTAGAGTCATAAAATTTCTAGGTGCACTTCCACAAATTATTAAGCTTCTTCAGGTACCAATGAGGTGAGGTTGGTTAGTTTAGATCCCATTTGGCTTGAAATATGTCCAGGCTTACTCTCTTAAAGACAACACTGACAGGTTAAAAGTACCATGAGGCTAATTCCTCCCTCCCATTAGCAGCCCCCAGTTTGGTGTTAAATACTCAAGCTCACTCACTCCTAATGCATGTTCTTAACTGTCTTTTAGAGTTCCTCAGAGGGCTTGAGCACCAATTGGCCATGGTGTTACTTTCCTGATAACTATTGAGAGATAGTTCTCCTTCTCTCTCTCTCTCTCTCTCTGTCACTGAGTCGACTACAATACATAACCAACCCATAAACAACAGAACAAATACATATATCTTGGCAAAAATGAAGTCAGAGTACTCCTTGGAGGCAAAGATGGTGAAGCTTCATCTTCTATACTTTGGACATGTAGATAGGCAAGGCTGTACCTTGAAAAGGGATATCATTCTTGGAAAGACAGGGAAGTCAGCGAAGGAGAGGAAGACCTTCAATGAGATGGATTGACACAGTGACTTCAACAGTGTGCTCTAACGTGTAGAGAGTAGAGAGATGATGAAGATGGCACAGGGTAGAGAAGGGTTCAGATCAGCTGTTTATAGAGTCGTTATGATTTGGACTCTACTCACTAGCACCTAATGATTAAGAACAGATTTTTTTTTCTTTTTTCTTTTTTTAATTTTTTTTTTACAGAGGTTTTGGATTTCCATTCACTCATTGTCTCAGTTTTCTCCCTGTCCACCCCTTCCCACCAGCTCGGTTCCCCCTCCGAAGAGAGAAAAAAAAAAAAAGAAAAAAATTCCTTCATTAGTATACAATTCCCACGTCCCTTCCTCCCACCCCCCACCTCGAGTACACTTCTCTATGAAACCTTAATTCTAGATTCCTGTGCTAAACATAATACTCAATCATATATCACTTCTAATCTGTTCTTTCCCTCATCTGTTTCAATATAATATACATAATTTATCCAGTTTTTTCTGTCATATCCCCACCCTGATGTCAGACCCATTCTACAACAGTGGCACCATGCAGTATTTGTCCCTTTGTG
>NW_006400370.1:48992-51510 GCF_000299155.1 Elephantulus edwardii | reverse complement strand
TGTGTCTTCTCCCTCTTTTCTTTTGTGAGTTTTGCTAGTGGTTTATCGATTTTGTTGATGGAGAAGTTTTTGAATGTGCATTTTTATTGAAATTCTTGTTTTCCTTTTGGAACACAATTCCAGTTCCTTTTGGTTCAGTGACTCTATACTTCTTCCATCTTCTTAATCATTCAATATTCTGCCCAAAACGTCCTTAAGTATTGTAACTCGAAACTTGTATTTGTTCTTCAGTTTCTTCAGCTTAAGAAATGCTGAGCATGTTTGGCCCTTTTGATTTTCTGACTCTAGCTTTTTGTACATTTCATTATGATACTTTATTTTGTCTTCCTTATTTATGACTCCCATATTTCTGCAAATCTTCTGAACCAAAGCATTAACAGATGTTTTCTTTTCAGATTTTCTTCTCGATCATCTTTTCAAGGATGCTTGTATAACAAATACTCTTTTCTTTTCCCTTATGAGTTAAGTGAAAGTTTAGAAAGCAAATTAATTTTCCACTCAACCATGCATATACATTTTTTGTATAACATTACTTTTCTGTTGCAGACCGAGGGTAAAGTATATTAATAAGTATTAATAATGATACAGAGCACCAAGAATGTAGGAGAAAACAGTTAAAACAGGAGGTGAACAGTTGTCAAACAACTGAAGCAAACTGAAGCTCAGGTCCTGGCTTCCCTGTGTTTTTATTGAAAATTGCCAGAGAGCAAATCATAAAGAGAATTCAATGCATATGCAGCTAAGCTCTTGCTACTAAAAACCTTATGCTTGACTCAGAAGGGAGGGGCTAGCAAATACAATATAAGAATCCTGTAAATGGTTAAGGATTGCCTTGGTGCCTGCCCCTGTAAACATTTAAGGATTGCCTTAGTGCCTCAGGATGAATTCCAGCTTGTATCAGCCTCTCTCATATTCTGAAGTAGCATTCCGTTTATTACAAATATTTGGTGTGAAATTTGGCTTCCCATATTTCCTGCCTTTTGTTTGTATCATAATTATGTTGTCATCTAGATAAGCACAACTTCTTCTCTTCTTTGATTCATTCTTGCTTGTTTTTGTTCTATCTATCCTTATATATAAACAAACAAATTTAACTAATTAAACAAAATAAGCTCACAAAAATACTTCAAAATCTCCATATGATCAGAAGGAGTCAGGTTGGATACTCCTTCACTATTCCTTGTGGAATATCTATGTTACTAAAATAACCCACTTGCTTATCAAAAGCAGAATGAATCTGAGCATGTGATTTCAGTATATCATCTTTGAAATTACCAAGATTCATTCCATTCAGTATCGTTACACATTACTGGAGTAATGCAATACTACGTAGTACTCCATCACATTTTAATTTTATTTGTCTTTGAAAAGACCACAACTTTTCATAATTTTAATGCAATGTTTTTACATAAACAGAGGTTTAAATACTTGATGCAAAGCCAAACCAGTTGTAGTAGTGGCAGCAATGGTAATAATTCCCAAAATTACTGATTCAAATAACTCTTTTCTCATTTTTTAATAATTGTTGTGCTTAAGTGTCATCGAGTCGTAGGCGATTCATAGCGACCCTATGAATGAAAGTCCTGGACACCTGTATAACTTTCGTCCTTTCTCCAGGTTCATAGGGTTTCCAGAGGCAAGTTATTATGAAAGTGAATGCCACTCCTGCTTCCAAGTTTCTTTTATTCGGGGAGCTCCACCAAACACTGTCCACCATTCTCGCATTTGACTCATCAGTGTCACAGTGTTACCAAATATTATAAGAACATACTTGCAGGGAATGATTAATATTGATATTATAAGAACATACTTTCAGGGGATGATTGCCATTTTATCTTTAATATTGATAACCATAATTCAAGTCAGGATCTTAATATGTAAATATTTTCATTAAATTATAAAATAATGGAAAAAATTAAAACAAATATATAAAAACAATTTTGAACAATATAATATTAAATTTGTAGAATCCCACTGAGTTGAACCTTTTATATAAGGTTAGGAAACACAGGCTTGAATGTAATCGGTTTAATTTCTTTTCAATTTAGAGCTAGTAATATTATTAATATGATCATATGAATAATTTCCAGTCTAAATAAATATATTCTCAGTAGTGTGTTTTGTAAGAAAAATGTTGAAAACTTGGATATGTTTCCACCATTCATCCTTCATGCCAAAGATATAGTGTTATTAGCAGGAGTAGTTATAAATCTATTGCCTTCCTTACACTAAAATTTTTGATGCTGCTATGCTGACAAGTGGAACCAACAAGGTGCCAATCAATGATGCTTTTCATAGAAGTATTAATTAAAATTCGCCCTTGCTCTTTCAACATTGTTTCCAACGTATCCATTCTCTTCCTTGTGCTTTGGCTTTCCTACACTCCAGTGCAATCTTCAGAGTTTCTTCTGACATCCATTTTGGTCTTTTCTTCCTCTTCTGTCTTTGTAGTGACTGTTTACACTCTTCCTGAATGATATCTTTGATACTAAAGAGCTGAACAGAAGATTCCAAAAGG
>NW_006400370.1:35584-47491 GCF_000299155.1 Elephantulus edwardii | reverse complement strand
GAAGACCCTCTATGAGATGGATTGATTCGGTGACTGGGGTAATCGGGATGGGTGTGTCAGAGGCGGTGCGGTTGGTGCAGGATAGAGCAGGGTTTAGGGCTGTTGTCCATAGGGTCGCTATGAGTCGGAAACGACTCGACGGCACATAACAACAACAACAACAACATCCATTCTCTAAGAAAGATAAAGGAAGCAACTGACAGGGAGGAATATCAGGGTATCCTAAAGTTATGTTACTGGTATCTCCATGAAAACCCTACCTTTGAAACATGTAATAGAGGGATGTAATATTACCCAAAACTTTATAAAGCCATGTCTGAGCTACTTTCAAAGAAAGGGATTCATATTGAATGCATATGGGGAAAATATCAATATCTAAGGTATAATTAGAAAGTCAGTCCTTCATTAGATTTAAGGGGTCCCTGTTATCATGGGGCTCTGGAAGCCACTGACTGTCATTATTATAAATAGATATAGGAATAGAAAGCCAATGAACTACTTTTAACAAGGGAGTATTGGGAATATATGCCCAATTGCTGGTATTATCTGCCATTCCTACCTGACTTAAAACAGCAAGCATAGCTAAAAACAAATGTTCAGCAGATACTGGTTTCCCTGTTTGCTGTAATACTTTTTTCCATTCTATTATTCTTTATCTGACCCCATATAGGTATCTCAGCTTTTTTAGTCTCCGGTAATGGTTCCTGTGTTTGACCCTGCTCCAGTGGTGTCATCATACTCAGCCATTCTGCAACTTCATCCTCGTCAAAGTGAGGCCTCTTTCGACACATCTAGAGGTTTCACATTTCTGGAGGACACCCACAGCTTTTCTGAGCCTTGTAGAGGTATAAGCAAATCCTCAACCCCACCTAATAACAAATCCCTTTTTCCATTCATTAGCTAGAGGTTCCCTATATTGTTGTTGTTATTATGTGCGGTCGAGTCGCCTGCGACTGATAGTGACCCTACGTACAACAGCCCTAAACTCTGCCCTACCCTGTGCTAATCTCACCATCTCTGACACACCTACCTCCATTACCCCAGTCACTGACTCAATACATTTCATTGAGGGTCTTCCTCTCCTGCGCTGTCCCTCCACCCTCCCAAGTATGATGTCCCTCTCCAAGGACTGGTCCCTCCTTGCAACATGTCCAAAGTATGTCAGACGAAGCTTCAGAATCCTTGACTCCAACGAGCAGCCCTGCTGATTTAATTCTTTAGGTGATTGTAATCTCACCTAAATATAATATGAGAATGTCTCTCAGCTGGAGTATCTCCTTTTTCATTGTTGTTGTTGTTCTTAGGTGCCATCTAATCACTTGAAACTCACAGCGACCCTATGTACAACAGCCCTAAACCCTGCTCTATTCCTTGCCAATCTTATTGTCTCTGACACACTTATCCCCATTACCCCAGTGACTGAATAAATCCATCTCATTGAGGGTCTTCCTCTCCTGCACTGTCCCTTCACCCTCTCAAGCATGACGTCCCTCTCCAAGGACTAGTCCCTCCTTGTAACATGTCCAAAGATGTCAGACGAAGTTTCAGAATCCTTGCCTCCAAGGAGTAGCCTGGCTTCACCCTCTCCAGGACGAACTTGTTTGTTCTTCTAGCAGTCCGTGGTATATTCAGTACTCTTCTTCAGCACCAAAGCTCAAAGGCATCAACTCTCCTTCTGTCATCCCTAGTCATTGTCCAGCTCTCTGATCCATAGTAAGTAATTGCAAAGACCATGGCCTGTGTCAGGTGCATCTTAGTCTCCAGACTGACATCGTTGCTCCTCAGTACCTTGAAGAGGTCTCTGACAGCAGATTTTCCCAATGCAATTTGTCTTTTCATTTCCTGGCTGCTAATTGTATAGCCAAGCAAAAGAGCCTTTTTGTAAAATAGTTCAAAGAGATGATATCCCATCTCCTCCCTTCTGTTTTTTCAACATAGTTTGTAAAGTCAAATTAACCCTTTCTATTACAGCTTGTCCTTGGAGGTTATATGGAATACCAGTAATATGATTAATGTTCTGTTTTTTAAGAAATTCTTTCTTAGAATTATAAACAGCAGCATTATCAGTTTTAATACTTGATGAAAGATCCATCACATTAAAAGTTTCAATTAAATGTTGAATTACATAGTCTGATTTTTCACCTGACAAAGCAGTGGCCCATTGAAATCCTGAAAAAGTATCAATAGTATGATGAACATACTGTCATTTCCCAAATGATGGAATATGAATAACATCCATTTGCCATAATGCATTTTGTCTGTCACCTCTAAGATTGACTCCCTTTTTCGTAAGGTGATACACATTGAGGACATCTATGTATAATTTCTTGAGCTTGTTGCCATGGAATTATAAATTCTTTTCATCATTCCATTGACATTTAAATGAGTATGGAGATTAAAATCTTCACTAACTTTAACATTTCCTACTAATAATTGATCTATTTTATCATTTAATTGTGACATTGGTCCTGGAAGGGCAGAATGATCTCAAATATGAGTGATAAGTATAATAAATTCTTGTTGATGAATTAAAACCTGTAACATAGTAAATAACATACTAATATTCATGTCTTGAAAAGGAATATATACTGTTTCTGTATTTCAACAGTAAACTCAGCATATTGTGAATCAGTATCTATATTAGAAGGGAAGTATTTATCTTGCAATAACATAATAATAGCGTATAATTCAGCCTGTTGAACAGAAGTCAAGTTAATTTTAACTACTTTATTGTCTTTACCATTAATATAACCTGCATAACCCATCTTATTTGCATCTGTGTAATAAGTGTCTGTTTGCGAAAGTGAAGTTTTTACTTTAACTGATAGTATCCAATTAGTCCATTTACCTGATTTCCTTTTTTATTACAAACACTGGAGAATTCCAAGGACTAGTGATTTAATATGACCTGCTAAATATTGTTCAATTCCTCCAGAGTTGGAAGTAGAGGAAATTCATTCTCATTTATATCAGATTCACTATCACTCTCTTTTGAAGAGGTTTTTTCTTCTAATTTTTCAGACATCCCCTCTTCAGACCATAATGGTTCTAAAGCTAATGAGATCAAATCACATAATGGCCAAAACTAAGCAGGAATCACAGCTCCCTCTTGCTGAGCTCTTTGTAAAGTAACATCTTGCCAAGATTTTGCATTTAACTGCATTCTATTTACCAGTTTGAACCAGCAACAGTGTTTCTGCGCATACTGAAACAACTGCAAAAATGACCTTTCTCTTATTTTTACCCCTGAGCTCTTAAGTAATTAAGTAATGGTAATGTAATATACTGAGCTTCAGAGGATGGGCTGTTCCCCATGCTTCCTTTTTTTTTTCTTCTACCTCTGACATTTTAAGCCGTTTACTTCAGACAGAAGGTGGGAGAAATCCCCATGAAATTTTCTTCTACTTGGCCTTGTGAATTTCTCCTTTACCAGGTGAAGAAAAAAAAACAACTCATAAACTCTTTTCTACTTCTACCCCTAAACTTCTAACACAATTCAGGGTTTGAGGATTTTTTCATGATCCTGCCTTTACTCTGAGCGAATTCCCTTTCAGTTTCCTGGTGTCTGAATGAAAAAGAGAGAGTGAGGGACCACCACCTTGTCACTGTTAGGGCGTCAGAATGCTGCAGACGGAGGGTAAAGTATATTAATAAGTATTAATAATGAGACAGAACACCAAGAATGTAGGCAAAAACAGGTAAAGCAGGAAGCGAACAGTTCTTGAACAACTGAAGCAAACTGGTCCTAGCTTCCCTGTGTCTTTATTGAAAATTGCCAGGGAGCAAATCACAAAGAGAATTCAATGCACATGAAGATAAGCCCTTTCTATTAAAACCTTATGCTTGACTCAGGAGGGAGGGGTTAGCAAATACAAGAATTGCCTTAGTGCCTCAGGGTGAATTCCAGCTTGTATCAGCCTCCCTCATATCCTGAAGTAGCATTCAGTTTATTACAAATATTTAGTATGAAATTTGGCTTCCCATAATTTTCAATACCCACAATGTAATCACAATGTTCTCACTTACTTCCTTTAATTCTACTTTTCAGTAATCCTTCTACATATCTTTGTGTCTTCCATGTCTTTAGTGATCATTGTCCCCCCTTACTGTATGTTGCCTTTCCCTTTATCCAACTTAATATGTGTCTATGAATACTGACTATCTTGTGGACTGCTAAAACAAATGAATATATCTTAAGGAAAATGCAACCAACCAGGATGCTCCTTAGAGGCAAGGATAGTGAATCTTCATCTCACATACTTTGGACATGTTGTTAGGGGGGTCAGGCCTCTGGAAAAACATCATGCTTGGACAGATAGAAGAGTCACAGAAAGAGAGGAAGACCTCCAGCAAGATGGATTGACACAGTGACTTTAATAGTGGACTTGACCAGAGATCTTGAGGATGGCAGAGGATAGGGCAAGGTTCAAATCTGTTTTTCATAGGGTCCTTTTGATTTGAAGTTGACTGGAAGGCAGCCTGACAGAAATAACAAATAAAATTCACTGATTTTTCACTCCTCTCTTCCTCTTTAACTGTCCAGGAATGATTCTGGTGTAAACCTCTACTTAGCTTTTGTACAAAATACAGTGTAAATGTAAATTCTGTGAAACAGAATGTAAATTAAATATTGTAGAAAGCACATTGTACATCAATGAAACACAATACATGAGAAAATAATTTGCATCATTCTGATAAAATATGTGATTTTGTACAGTATTTGTCCTTTTGTGATTCACTTATTTTACTCAGTGTAATGTTCTCCATGTTGTACAGTGTTTCTTGACTTCTTTGTATTTTAGTTTTGCAAACTCCTTAAAATAAATGTCCGTAGCAAACAGTCTTGAAGATACTATCTCCCTTCAGGGCAGAGGGAAGATTTGTTTGCTGTCAGGGTAATAAAAAGCCACATTTCCTTCTGGGTCAAGGGTTAGGCAGATTTGCTTACAACCATTTAAAAAGACTGAGACAAACTCAACTCTGAACTCACAGGCATGGAGTCAGAAAAAAACTCACAGCTGAAAGTTCAGTGGGCTTTCCAAGGCTGTAAATTGCATGAGAAGAAATTCAGAGTAAGGGCCCTGGTGATGCAGAAGCTTAAGCAGCACCGACTCAATGGCTGTGCTGGAGAAAAGACTTTGTAATCTATTCCTATAAAGTCTAGGAAACCCTTTAGGTCGGTTCTCCTTTATCATATTGGATCATTTTAAGTGGGAATTGACAGCTGCTAAAAGCACAGTTCAGTTTCTCAGTTGTGACGTAGACTATGTTCAGCACTTCATTGTGCTCTTGAAAAACCTATCCTTAAACCAGGAAGCAGTCCTCAGAATAGAGCAAGGAAACACTGCATTGTTCAAAATCAGGAAAGGAGTGTGTCAGGGATGCATCCTGTCTCCATGCCTTTTCAATCAGTATGTGGAACAGGTCATTTGAGAAGCTAAAGGAAGACTCATCAACAACCTATGATATTCAGATGGCACAGCCTTGCTTGCCAAAACTGAGAAGGACTTGAAGCATTTGCTGCAGAAGGTCAAGAACTGTAGTCTTCAATATGGATTGAAATTCAACATCAAGAAGACAAAGATTCTCACCACTGGGCCAATTGGCAGCATCATAATGGATGGAGAAGAGATTGAGGTTGTTTACAGTTACAGTTTGGTCGGCTCCACAATAAACACTCTTGACACCAGCAGAAAGGAAATCAAAAGATGAATTGCATTGGGAAAGTCTGCTGTCAGGGACCTCTCCAAAGTGCTAATGAGTAATGATGTCAGTCTAGAGACTTAAAGTGTGTCTGATTTAGGCCATACTTTTCACAATTAATTACTATGCATTAGAAAGCTAAAGATAACAAAGAAGAATTGATGCCTTTGAGTTGTGGTCCTGAATAAGAGTCTTTAACATACCATGGACCACCAAGAAAACAAATAGGTCTGTCTTGGAGAGCGTGAAACCAAGTTTCTCCTTGGAGGCTAGAATTTTTTTTATTATTTTATTAATTTTAACTAACATTTACAGAGATTTTGGGTTTCCATTCATTCATTGTTGCACTATTTTCTCTACCCTCCCCCCCATTTCATTCCTCTTTTTTTTTCCCCCTTTGAAACTCTGTTTTAATTGTCCCATTGCCACAGTGCTTGTCAAAGCCAGTTCTGATTAATCTCCTTTGTCAGTGTGTCCTTTGCCATTCCCTATAACTCCTCCCTGAGAGAGACTTCACCCTGATTCATAAGGAAAAGGGATGCTTCCTTTCAGCCACTTCCTGCTGAAAAGGGATGCTGTAGGTTTCAGGGTAAAGATCTTCTCTCACTACTCTAAAGTGCCCCTTTGGCAATAAGAAACACGTAGACTACTGTGGAGATTGATTTTGGAATTTAGATGCACTGTTATCAATTGTGCTTAGCTGTACAGGAGGCTAGGATTTTGAAGCTCTATCTCACATACTTCAGGCACGTGGCCAGGAGGCACTGATCCTTAAAGAAGGACATCATTCTTGTAAGGGTGAGGAAGACCCTGGATGAGATGGACTAACACAGTAAATAGGGTAATGGAGGGTAGGTGTGTAGGAGTCAGACTGGTTCAGAACAGGACTGGACAGGCTTCAGAGATGTTGTACATAGGGTCGCTATGAGTTGCAGGGACTTGATGGCACATAGCAAAACAACAAATTCAGTATTCACCCAGAGTTTTCCAAATCACCCTGTGAGACTGGCTATGAATTTGTTTTAAATCTTCTGCTAGCATCTATGAATCTGTGGTAGGCTAACTTGTCAGGCTTATGTTATTGTTAGGTGTCATTGAGTCGAGTACGACTCAATGACCCTGTGAACAACAGATCTGAACCCTGTCTTATCCTCTGCCATTATCATCTCTGATATACTTGAGCCCATTGGTGCACTGTGTCAATCCATCTCATTGAGGATCTTCCTTCCTCTCTTTCACTGACTCTGCACTTTCCCAAGCATTATGCCCCTCTCAAAGGAATAGCCTCTCCCTAGCAGCATGCCCAGAATCTTTGAGAAGAAGCTTGGTTATTTTTGCCTCTGCAGAGCACTCTGACTGCATCTTCCCCAAGACATATCTTTGTTCTTTCGGCAATCCATGAGATATTCAATACTCTTCTCCAATCTGTTTTTCCCTGCAATGTTTCAGAAAGCAATACAATTTCCTTTATTGGCTTCCTGCCTTTCCCTGTCTCTCGTCCCCATCCCTGTCTCTCGTCCCCATTGCCCAACTGGTATTTTCTAGAATAGTTTCTCAAATAATCCACTGTTATGTGAATCTTAACTCAGGATCTTCTAGGATCACATAGCCTGAGACAAAGGTTCATAAATGTTTGATTCATCACCTTCCACATGCCCCACTTCAAGTCTAAAAGAGATTAATGCAAATGTCCAGCTATATTAGTAGACTTGAGGTTGTTGTTATTGTTGTTGTTATGTGTTATCGAGTCACTTGCGTAGGTACATAGGTACAAGAGCCCTAAACTCTGCTCTATCCTGTGCCAACCTCACCATCTCCGACACACTTACTCCCACCACCCCAATCACAGAATCGATCCATCTCATCAAAGGTCTTTCTCTCCTGCACTGTCTCTCCACTCTCCCAAACATGATGTCCCTCTCTAAGGACCAGTCCCTCCTTGCAACATGCCCAAAGTATATCAGATGAAGCTTGAGAATCCTTGACTCCAAGGAGTATTCTGGCTTCACCCTCTCCAGGACAAACCTGTTTGTTCTCCTAGCAGTCCATGGTATATTCAACACTCTTCAGCACCATGGCTCAAAGGCATCAATTCTCTTTCTGTAATCCCTATTCACTGTCCAACTCTCCGATGCACAGCATGCAATTGCAAAGACTATAGCCCGGATCAGATTCACCTTAGTCTCCAGCCTGACGTCATTGCTCTCAGTACTCTGGAGAGGTCCCTCAACAGCTGACTTTGCCAGTGCAATTTGTCTCTTGATTTCCTGGCTGCTGGTACCAAAAGTGTTGACTATGGAGCCATGTAACTTAAAACTGTTAACTGTCTCAATCTCTTCACCATCCATACTCATGCTGCCAATTGGCCCAGTGGTGAGAATCTTTGTCTTCTTGATGTTGAGCTTCAATCCATATTGAAGGCTACGGTCCTTGACTTTCTGCAGCAAGTGCTCAGGTCCTCCTCAGTTTCAGCCAGCAGGGTTGTGTCATCTGCATAAAGCAGGTTGTTGATGACTCGTCCACCAATCCTGATGCCACATTCCTCCGTGTAAAGCCCAGCGTCCCGGGTGATCTGTTCTGCATACAGATTGAAAAGGTATGGAGACAGAATACATCCCTGGTGGACCCCCTTCCTGATTTTGAACCATGTAGTGTCTCCTTACTCTGTTCTGATGACTGCCTCTTGGTCCAACTATAGGTTTCGCATAAGCACAATCAAATGTTCTGAGATTCCCATTCTTCTCAGAGTCAGCCTTGTTGTGATCCACACTTAAGGTGAGGACAGGAAATGGGGAGGGTGACATCTGAGGCTGTTTACATAATACCTTCTGGCAGGGAGGGGGTGTTTCACCTCTTTAACACCTTTGAATGCCCTTTCCTTTCTCTTCACTTATTCAGTTCCAGAATAGCTTAACTCATCTTTATCATTTGCTGAAACAGTTTAGAACTCACTGAGTAAGGAACCTAATGGTTGCTGTGGGATCTTGTACATTTTTTCTGAACAATGAATTACAGTAATAAACATTCATTAAGCATTGAATAAATATTTAGGGTTTATTTTAAGCATTCTGGTAGTAGAGGCAAACAAATAAAAAGCTGGTTAAAATTAAAATGCAAAAGATCACCTTGGTAAAATGCAAAAAAAAAAAAAGAGTAGATAAATCAGTGGCAGCCTTAAAGATAGATGCCACAGAAATGAATTAAAAATGTTTTTATCTCATAAGCATAATAAAACATGCTATTTATATACCAGTATTTTGTCAAATTTAATGAGGAGAGCAAATAAAATTTTAAGTAATGATTCTTTTATAAAGTAGTTGCAGAGAAGAAGGCAGTTAGGCCTTTTTAAAATTACAAATTAAAACTAATTACTGTTTCAAGATCACTCTTGAAATTTTAAAGATCATTTCTCACTTGAAAAAAATCTTGTTTCTTTTCTTCTTCCACCCTTTACCTGTTCAAATCCTACACAACTTTCAAAGATCTTTTTCTTCAGAGACTCCTCATCCATAGCACATTAATGCTCTTTAATGCTCACTAGGTACTTAATGATAATAGCTACTACTTATTATATACAAAAAATAAACAAACAAAACTACTTCCATTCAGTCTATTCCATTCCATATCATGACAACAGCTCTCCATCTGGTTTATGGTGGCCTCATCTTTCTCTTCAAGAGCAGCTGAGGGACTCCAACTAGTGACAAAATCTTCAAGGAGAATTATCCCACAGAAAGCATGAAATAACTTTTCAAGTCATTATTTCCATTAACTTAAAAGGAAATGGAAGCACCCAGAAGTTTGAGTGACTGTGATTAAAAGCTGTGTTACAGAGTTGAGATTCAAATCTTTTTCCATTCTGGGTCCAAGCCTGTTGCCTACAACTGATGGGAACACCAGGTTAGAGAAAGTGATCATTGTAAACATTAGATTGGGGGAAAGTTAAAAATGTGCAATAATGAATAAAAGAAAACCTAACCTCTGGGACATCATGCTGGGTAGAGTGGAGGGACAGCGCAGGAGGGGAAGACCCTCTATGAAGTGGATTGATTCAGTGACTGGGATACTCGGGATGGGTTTGTCAGGGGCAATGAGATTGGCACAGGATAGAGCATGGTTTAGGACTGTTGTACATAGGGTCGCTATGAGTCGCAAACGATTCGACGGCACATAACAACAACAACAACAACCTCTCTGTAAACCTTCTTTAAAATCACAATTAAAAGAGCAAAAAGATACATACAGTGGTCTGTGAAAGAGGTATGTGGAAGGCCTTCTGGCTCTCAGAGAGAGGCCACGGCAGCCGGGATAATAAGGTACAAATGTAGTGTGTTTAATAAACTGTCAACCAAATGGGGAGGGGGGAAGAGTTATGTGGGTGAATTTATCAGAGGGCACAAACATTTAAATCCACCCGAGAGCATCCATCTCCAGTGCCTCTAGTGGCAGATATGTCAATGCTACAAGGGACCAACATAATGGGCTCCCTTTCGCTAGGGTGATCTGTGTTGTTACTGTTGTTATGTTCCATCAAGTCTCATAGAGACCCTATGCACAATAGCCTATCCTGAGGCAATCTCATTGACTGTGACACACCTACCTCCATTACCTCAGTTACTGTTATCAGCCCATCTCAGAGTCTTCCTCACCT
Organism: Elephantulus edwardii; assembly: GCF_000299155.1. Lineage (NCBI taxonomy): Eukaryota > Metazoa > Chordata > Mammalia > Macroscelidea > Macroscelididae > Elephantulus > Elephantulus edwardii. The sequence continues at coordinate 37,137 of NW_006400370.1, read as the reverse complement.
GTGCTGTTTCTTCACCCTTCCAAGCATGATGTTCTTCTCCAAGATCTAGTCCCTTCTGGTCACATGCCCAAAGTATGTGAGACCTAGCTTCAAAATCCTAGCTTCCAAGGAGCAACTTGGTTTTATCCTCTCCAGTGCTGACTTGTTTGTTCTCCTGGCAGTTCATGGTATGTTCAGTACTCTTCTCTGGCACCACAACTCAAAGGCATCAATTCTTCTTCTGCCCTCTTTAGTCATTGTCCAGCTCTCTGATGCGCAGAAAGTATTTATGAAGACCATGGCCTGGATCAGACGCACCTTAGTCTCTAGACTAACATTATTGCTCTTTAGCACTCTAGGGAGATCTGTGGGAGCAGATTTTCCTAATGCACCACCGCTGCTTTTAATGGAAGCTCACTGTTCTCCTAAACAGTGAGACCTGCTTTTACTCTTACTCTCCCCCACTCACCTCTGATGACCAAAAATGAACTTTGTGATTTTGCCTACCTTAGATATTTCATGTAAGTGAATTTATGCAATTTGTTTACCTTGGTGACTGAATTAACGTTTACAAGGTTCTTCTGCATTGTGGAATCTATCAGGAGTTCATTTCTCTTTATGGACAGATCACAGAGGTAACTCTGATAGTGTAGTCTCTATGAGATCGTGCTGCGAACCCAAAAACTTTAGCTCTTTAGTGGTTTGAGTCCACCAGCAGGTCTGAGGAAGAAGGATGGGCAATCTCCTCCCGTGCTATTTATAGCTTCCCCAAACTTTCTGGAGGGTCAGCTATGAGTCGATTCTGACTTGATGGCAATGAATGAGTGCCAGTGAACTAGCTTAAAGACTAGCAATTCAAACCCACCCAGAAGAAGCATAGAAAATCATACGGAACAATTGTTCTTGGTAACACAAGAGGTCAACATCATTTGGAATGGACTTGATGGCAATAGATTTGGTTTTTTATTTTGTCATGATTGAGATAAGCCATTTTCATCTTTCCATGTGCCTGTGAGTCTATTTCTGACTTTTGTATTCTATTCCATTTCTAGGTTGATTCATGTGCTGATATTGTACCAATTTCATTAAGAAAGATTTTAAATATGTGTTCCTATTTGTTAAGACTAGCTTTCCTCATTGTTTTTAATTTTTCAATAATATCTATTCTTGCTTCTTTATTATTCCAAAGAATTTTATAATCAATATTTCTGTCTCCTGGAAAAAAGATTGAAATAATTTTCTCAGGACTGTGTGAACTTTGTGTTGTGTGTTGTGTACAATCAAGTCGAAACCTACCCATAGCTGACCGACGAACCTCTAGGAAGGTTATCAGAGTCAGTTGATTGCATGGGAGGGGATTGCCCATCCTTCTTCCACTGAGCTGCTTGCTGGTGGCCTCAAACTACGTGCCTGTGGGGTTCCAGTGCAGCTTCTTTCCCAGAGTGTGAACTTTATAGATCAATTTATTTTAAAAAGTCACACCTGATTCCATTATTACATTTTTCTCCCCTTTCTCTGCTTCCCTTGCCTGCCTCTTTCCCTAATAAGGATCCTTGTGATTTACTCACTCAAGT
>NW_006400370.1:0-3489 GCF_000299155.1 Elephantulus edwardii | reverse complement strand
CATAATAGTCTATGTGTTTCCTATTGCCAAAGGAGCCCTTTAGAGTAGTGAGAGAAGATCTTCACCCTGAAACCTACAGCGTCCCTTTTCAGTAGGAAGTAGCTAAGAGAATACGCCATCCCCTTTTCCTTATGAATCAGAGTGAAATCTCTCTCAGGGAGGAGTGATAGGGAATGGCAAAGGACACCCTGACAAAGGAGATTAATCAGAACTGGCTTTGATATGCACTGTGGTAACTGGACAATTAGAACAGACTTTCAAGGAGGGAAAAAAAGAAGAATGAACTGGGGAAGAGGGTAGAGAAAATAGTGCAACAATGAATGAATGAATGAAAACCCGAAATCTCTGTTAATGTTCATTAAAATTAATAAAATTTAATAATAATAAAAAATGAAGATAAAAATGTTTTTGTTGTTTTAACAACTCAAACTCATTACCTTTGAGTCAGAACCAATTCCTATGTTTCCAGAGGCCATAACTGGAATTTATGGGAAGGCATTGTCCATCCTTCTCCCTCAGAGCCCCTGGTTGATTCCAGCCACTAAAGAGGTGAAGCGTTTGGGTTTGTAGCACAACTCCCTTCAGACTATTCTGCCAGAGCTCCCTATAACTAACTACAGGGATATTTTTATTGAAAAGATAATAAATTGCTCAACCATTGCACAAAAATTTTATAGTCATTTTAGTGTGACCCCCTGTGACAATGCCACTGGTATGGTCCCTGTCTACTGCCCCTTCCTAGTGATGCCGCTTACCTTACTTCTTCTGAACATTCTATCACAGGCTTTTGTTGAAAACAAGCAACCAAACATATTTCCATGATATTAGGACTGTAAGCACCTGACCTTGTGTCACAAGGAAAAAGTTTATGTAAAATTCAAACACTTCACTGGGTAAGTTGTAGGCAGGGCCTCCAGACCCCTTCTGGTGATGCTGAATGGCTGACTGAAGGGATGATCTTTTCCTTGCTTGAAGGTTTGTCCCAGGAATAGCAGCACAGTACCCACAGTCTAGAAGGAAAGAGCTAGGGGCCAACTCCTCAAGCCATTTTTAAATACATTTTTAAAGTAAGAGACAAAATATTTTACCTGGTTTGCAAGACTTCCCTCCTCTAATATTGATGAGAAACTTCCTTTTTCGGGTTACATTCTGTGTCTGACTCTTCTCTCTTCGTCCATGGTTTCTCCTGTCCTAGTGGCCTCACAGAATATCCCTGCCAAATCTTTACATGAACACGTATGTGTCCTCTTATTTCCTTGTTCATCATTTACTCATCCAGGATAATTAATGACTTTTTTATGCAGGTCACTTTTTTTTTAATGATGGCTTTGCAAATATTTAACCAGATAAACATGTGTACTCTAAGTGGCAGTAAAGATGGACAAAAGAGACACAGCGTACCACAGACAGATGGATTAAGGAAGAAAATGAAACATGATTCCAGAATCTCTCCTATCTCTAGCATCACTGTTTGCTTTCATTTTAAGATTCATGTTTCCAGTGGCTCTTTCTGACTTCCAATTCCATTAGGATTGTTTTAGACTCTTGTTATCTTGAGGGTGAACGATGATTTGTTTTCTGGTTTCAAACATGTCACTTTTCTGTGACCTTATTGGCCCTAAATTTGCAATTCTCTCAAAAGAACTGATTGGGCTATAGTCTACCAAAGGATTAGCTGGTTCGCTATTCACATAAATGGCAAACAATCTACGCTATAGTCAGTGTCTGACCCACCAAAGGCATTGGTCCATTTATGAAAGCAAGCCTTGAAATTGACAAGGATTTTCTCACATAGGTTTTTGGGAGATCATCTGATAAACAAGAGCATAGAGAGATGAGTGACCTGGTGTCTCTGCACTGAGAAGTCCTAGATCCTCACAGAAGGACTTTACTGAGTTAATGACACTGAGCATTAAAGACCAAAAGAAGTGGTGGCAAGCACAGCAGAGCTGGATGGCAGAGAAATGGTGTCAAGAGTGCTAGTAGTGGGAACTACGCAGCTGCAAATAGTAGAAGTGGGCAAGCTGGCCTATCCATGGAGCTACTGCCATGGTGGTGGTGGTGAGCAGAGTCTGCCCACACAGTGGCATGGAGTTGGGCATCTCTGGGCAGGAAGTCGGCAGCAAAGCTGGGCACCCTATAAAGGACAAGCAGGCCTATGCAGATGGAAGCCTGAATAGAATAAGTGGGGGTGGGGGTGGGGTGAGGAGCAAGAATTGATGGCCTCTTTTCAGCAAAAAACAGACCCTCCAGCTGTCCTGAGAGCTACAGCTGAAAGGAAACCAGTTCTGAGGGTGGAAAATAAGCCTGTCTTGAGACTTGGGCATTGTTGTTATTAGGTGTCGTCAAGTCGAATATGATCCATAACAACCCTATGAACAACAGAACTGAGCCCTGTCCTATTCTGTGCCATCTCACACTTCCTGAGACACTAGAGCCCATTGTGGCAGTCATTGTGTCAGCCCATCTGGTTGAGGGTCTTTCTCCAACCTTCCACCTTTCCAAGCAAGATGGCCTTCTCCAAGGAATAGCCTCTCCTGGCAATATGCCCAAAGTATGTGAGATGAATATTTATCATCTTTGCCTCCAAGGAGCACTCTGGCTGCACTTTCTCTCAGATATATTTGTTCTTTTGTTTTGTCCATGGGATAGTCAGTACTCTTCTCCAACACAGCTCAAAAAACATCAATTCTTCTGTCATCTATCTTTGTTATTCAGCTCTCAGATGCCTGAATCAGATGCACCTTAGTCCTCAAACTGATATCATTGCTCCTCAATAATTCAGACTTGGGCATAAAAAATTCACTCACTCACTCATTCATTGTCATCAAGTTGGTAATGTCTCATTAGATAACCCTCGAGCAGGTTTCAGAGGTTGTAAATTACCCATCTTTCTCCCGTGGAGCCACCAGTGGATTCGAACTGCCAGAGAAGATCCCATCTTTAGCTTAGTAATGACAAATCCCCGTGGATTCCACCACCACAGTCTCCGTTAGCTTGTTATGAGTCACTGCCTTTGGGTTAGCAGCACAGCTCCTTACTAACTTTGCCACCAGAGGTCCATGTTAACACCAATAGTCAACTTAAACATCAATGAATGATGTAATAGCCCAACTAAAAGAAAGAGGTTATCAAATTGAATGAAAATGCAGGACTCAAGTGTACACTGCCTACAAGAAATTAGCTTTTTTGTTGTTGTAAATAAAGTTTTTAATGGAATAATCTTAGACATACAGAAAAGTTGTATGTTCCATTAACTCACTCACTTTTTACATTTTATATTAACGTTTATAACATTTAACGTTATCATGGTACATTTGTCAAAACGAAGGGAATAATTTTACTGCATTAATATCAACTAAACTCCCGATTTTGTTTTAATAGCACCAGTTTTACCATCATTTGTTCTCTTTCTGTTCTAGGATCCAATTCAGGAAATAACATTTATAGTTTGTTGCCATGTCTCCCAGTCTTTTCTGGTCTTTCATT
>NW_006400369.1:104004-114386 GCF_000299155.1 Elephantulus edwardii | reverse complement strand
GGGGGGGATTGTGTACCAATGAGGGAGTTTTTCTTTTGCTTTAGCAAATGGGGGGGGAGGGGGGAGGGATTTGTGCGGGGAGAAGGATGCAACAATGAATGAATGGAATCCCAAAATCTCTGTAGATGTTCATTGAAATGAAAAATAAACAACCTAAATAAAAAAAAAAAAAAGAAAAGAAAATGGAAAGAGTACATGGACTCATTGTACCAAAAAGAATTGGTGGACATGGAAGAATTTAATGAAACAATGCATGAGCAAGAGCCTGTGATGATGAAGGAAGATGGTCAAGCTGCTCTGAAAGAATTGGCAAAATCAAGACCCCAGGAATACATGGTATACCAGTTGAAATATTTCAACAAACTGATGTTGCCCTGCATGTGCTCACCAAGTTGTGCCTAGAAATCTGGAGGACAACCACCTAGCCAATTGCCTGGAAGAGATCTCTATTTGTTCCCATTCCAAAGAAAGTTGACCCAATGGAGTGCAAAAATTATTGAACAATATCAGTAATATAATATGGAAGCAACATTCTGCTGAAGATTATCCAAAAACTGGAACAGCACATCAACAGAGAACTACCTCAAATGCAGGCTGGGCTTAGAAGAGGCCATGGTACTAGGGATATTATAGCTAATGTCAGATGGATGTTGGCTGAAAGTAGAGTACCAGAGGAATGTCTATCTGTGTTTCATTGACTATGCAAAGGCATTTGACTGTGTAGATCATAACAAACTGTGGCTGACTCTGAGAAAAATGGGAATCCCAGAACACTTGATTGTGCATATGTAAAAACCTATATTTGGACAGAAAGCAGTTGTCAGAACTGAGCAAGGAAACACTGCATGGTAATATAGGGAAGGGTGTACACCAGGGATGTCCTATCTCCATACCTTTTCAATCTATATGTAGAACAGATTATTGGGGAGGCTGGGCTCTATGAGGAAAACTGTGGTATCAGGATTGGAGGTAGACACATCAACAATCTGTGTTATGCAGATGGCATAACCCTACTTGCTGAAACTGAGGAGGGCCTGAAGCATTTGCTGCAGAGGGTCAAGGGCTGCAGCTTTCAATATGGATTGAAGCTCAACATCAAGAAAACAAAGATTCTTAGGGAGTTCTGGTGTCCTAGTGGCAAGACGCTGCACTGCAATCCCAGAGGTACTTGGTTCAAATCCACCAGATGCTCTGCTGGAGAAGGAGGGAGCAATCTCCTCCTGTACCAGTCAGATCTGATTTGACGGTACACGTAAAAATAGTATAATAAAAATTTTAAAAAAAAAGAAAACAAAGATTCTCACCACTGGGCTGATTGGCAGCATCATGGGGAAGAGACTGAGATTGTTAACAGCTTCAGTTTGCTTGGCTCTATAATCAACACTCTTGGTATCAGCAGCCAGGAAATGAAGAGACTAATTGCACTGGGAAAAGTCTGCTGTCAGAGACCTCGCCAAAGAACTGAAGGGCAACGATGTCAATCTGGAGACTAAGGTGTGGCTGATCCAGGCCATGGTCTTTGCAATTATTTGCTATGCATCAGAAAGCTGGACAAAGACTAGGAATGATAGAAGGAATACTGATGCCTTTGAGCTGTGCTGCTGAAAACGAACAGGTTTGTCCTGGAGAGGGTGAAGCCAGGCTACCCCTTGGAGGCAAGGATTCTGAAGCTTCGTCTGACATACTGTGGACATGGAGCAAGGAGGGATCAGTCCTTGGAGAAGGGCGTCATGCTTCGGAGGGTGGAGGACAGTGCAGGAGAGGAACACCCTCGATGAGATGGATTGATTTAGTGACTGGGTAACTGGGGTAGGTGTGTTGGAGACAGTAAGACTGGCTAAGGATAGAGCAGGGTTTAGGGCTGTTGCACACAGGGTTGCTATGAGTCACAGGTGACTCAACAGCACATAACAACAACATTTAAAATAGCATCTAAAGAATAAAATCCCCAAGAATAAATTTAATCAAGGAACTAACTTGTATACCTAACTATATAACACAGCTAAAAAGAAATTAAAAGAACCCACACTGCACTATTGTCAATCAAGTCTAAGTCTTAGCATACATTGCTGTGCAGAGCAAACCTGAGCAATAGGGTTTCCAAGGCTGTAATCTTTTCTTCTACCTGCTCATTTTAAAAATGGGCTATTTCTCTTGTGTTGTTGAGTGCTCTCTCCTGTAGACCTGGAAATGACTCATAGCTGGCCCTACAAAGGGTTTTCATAGCCTATAAGTCACACAGGAGGAATTTAGGGTTTTTTTTTTCTTGAGGAGCAGCTAGATTTTAACTGGTCCCTATCCACTAGGCCACCAAAACTGCTTGTTCATGATATATACATCCTTTATTTGATGCATGGTTCCCAAATAATTTTTTATTCTGTGGGCTGTTTTGATTTTCTTGATGTCTTTTGATACACAAACATTTTAAATTTTTATTAAGACAAATTTAACTATTTTCTCTTTTGTTTTCATTATTACATTTTTATTGTGATTTAAGTTTACAGAACTGATTTTGCATTCAATAATCCATACACATTGCTTCATGACCTTGATTACAACCTCACATTGAAACAGCACTCTTCCCACTTCTACCCTACATTTCCTATTTTAAATCAGTCCTCTTTTCCTATCTGGAAAAGTGCCATTTTGCCATTTTTAAGACTGATTCTTTAAAGAAGTGTGTTCCTGCCTGGTTTTACTGATCATCTAATAGGCCTGCCTATTGTTTGTCTGAAAGTGCAGTCCCAGAGTGCTTTCAGTTCCAGGCTTGCAGGGAGACCATAGTGTTGGGGGTTCTAGGAGACCACAGGCCCAGCCATTTGAATGATTTTGAGTTTTGTTCCGTGTTTTCCCCCTCTATCAGAGAACTTGTATTGTGATCCCTTTCAGAGACGTACACAGTGGTAGTTGGGCACCATGTAGTTCTTCTAGTCTCACAGTAGTAGGGATGAAATATCATGTGGTTCCTTACTTAGTCCTCCAGATGAAGTCTTTAATTTTCTTTACCTCTTAGCTTTGGGGAAAAAAGGCCAGTACCTTCACATTTTTTTACCTCACAAGTATTTAAGACCTTAGCTGCAACTCATCAGGGGATTTTATTTTTTAGATGCTATATATTAAAGATGAATACAATATATAGTAATATACAGAACACATTTTTTTGTGGACAACATTATGTCAATTTACCTTAATGTCTCCCAAGACTATAATCCTGTCTAGGTACAGTGACTCAAGCATTTTATTTTAGCTAAGAAGTTTTCATCATGTTGCTGTTGTGCAAGCTTTTGCTGTCATATCTAACAATTCTTTGTCATAAATTAAATCTCAAGACAATCTTTTCTTCCAACAGACATTGTAATACTTTTTATCATTATGTAAATACTATGCATATGGCAACAAATCCATTATAAAAATGGAGGAACAGCAAACATAATTAAAATGACACAATATTTATATATTTTTTAATTGTTGAAATGTTCTTTCCCCCACCCCTGCCCACCTCGCAATGTAGCTCTTGTTCCAGACTGTTGTCATACATATGGTGCTTAATCATGTATTTTTTTCACAGTTCTTTTCCTCCTTTGTTCTAATGAAGTGTTCATTATCTATGCACTCTTTCCCCATTCTCTCCTTCATGTTTGTCCTATTTTATAATAGTGGTGTTATGCAGTGCTTGTCTTTTTGTGACTGAGATATTTCATTTAGCATGTTCTTGAGAATCCTCCATGTTGTATAATGTTTCATGAGTTTGTGGTTTTTCAATGCTGCATAATATTCCACTGGTGAATATACCATACTTTTTCTATCCATTTGTTTGTTAATGGGTTGTGTTGCTTCATCTCTTTGCTATTGTGAATAATCCAGTAATAAACACGGATGTGTATAGATTTATATATTTTACCTTAAATAATTCAAGGTTAATGCCAAGTAAAATATATTAAAGATGAATACAGTAATTTCTAAGTGGTGCAAATGGTGAAGCACTTGACTATTAGCTGAAGGGATAGTGATTTAAAACCACTCCAGCCTTGAAGTTCCACTTTGGCCCTACAGACATTCCATGAGCTGCAATCAACTCAATGGCAACAAGAAATAACAGCTGCAATCTACAAAGTAGCTACTAAAAAATGCAAAATTATGTTTCTAGAAAGGAAACAAAGAAATGGAAATTCATTTCTAAAATGAGGAGGAGATCATGTTCAGAAAATAAAGGACCCATGAAAAAGGAGGACACCCTTAACAAGATGGATTGGCACAGTGATACCAACAATCACTTAAGCACAGCAGAGACTGGGAGGATGGTACAGGATCAGGCTGGGTTCCATTCTGTTGTACAGAGTGTTACTAAGTAGATATTGACATGATGGCACCTAACAACAACAACATTATGGACATAAAATGCAACAAGCTATAGGAACAAATTAACTAAATAACAAAACAAATAGCAAATGGCAGCCCTAAATGAAATAATGTATTTTTAAATTTTTTATTTTATTCTTTTTTGTGTGTGTACCATCAAATCGGATCCAACTGGTAAAGGAGGAGATTGCCCCTCCTTCTCCAGCAGAGATTCTGGTGTATTCGAACTGTGTGCCTCTGGGATTACAGTACAGCTTCTTACACTAGGTTACCAGAGCGCCCTATTGCAATCATGTCCTTAACAGTATTAAATGTAATTGGATTAAATGCTCCAGTGAAAAGTCAGAAATTTCTAGAATATAAGAAAAATATTTAAATAAAGGGCATAGAAAATACACATACTTACTTTGTTGGTATGTGTTGCTAATCACAAGGTCAACAGTTCTAATTCACCAGTCACTTCTCAGAACGAAGATAAGGCAATCTGCTTCCATAAAGATTTGTTGTTCTTTTGTTGTATGCTGTCAAACTGGAACTGACCCATAACTGAGTCTCCATCAGGTTTTCAGGGAGGAGATTCCCCATCCTTCTCCCATAGAGCAGCTGGTGGATTCAAAGTGCATGCCTTTGGGATTACTGTGTGGCTTCTTAACTTGGGCCACCAGAGCTTCCCACTAAGTAACTAAAGCCCCATCAGAACTCAATACTGCTTTCTAATGCACCTGCAAGGAGAATCCAAGCCAGAGACAGATTTGAGTTTCTCTACCAACCAAAGGAGCCTCTATAATTTATACAGTGTGGTTTAGATTCACAGAGTTTATTTAAGATTTAAGTTTATTTACATTCACAGAGTGTATTTCCTATAGCAGAAGTGTTCAGTTCTACCTGCTTTGTGATTGAAAGTTAAAACTAAGAACTTTACATTTAATATGTTGTTGCTATGTACTGTTAAGCCAAAACCAATCCATAACTGACCCTCCATGGGTTTTCAGAGGCAGTTAATAGCATAGGAGGAGTATCTATTTGTTGTTGCTAGGTGCCATCAGGTCAACTACAACTCATAGAGATCCACATAAATAAATACAAACACACACATTTTTCAAAACTCTGAAAACATAAATAGGATGAAAGGATGAGAAAAGATACATAACTACTAAGGATAAGAAAGCTTAAATTAGACAAAACAGATTTCCATATGGGTATTACAACCACAAATAGCTCTAGTGGCTTTATCCACAGGAAGGTGCACTACTAAACCAAAGGCCAACCCTTGCTGAGGGTTTAAACCCACCAGTGAATCCTTGAGAGAGAGAGATGGGTGATCTCCTCTCATGGGATTTACGGACTTGGGAACAACTGAGAGGGTCAACTTAAAGTCAGGTATGACTCAACAGCAATGACAGCTCTTGTGGCATATTGGGTAAAGCAACTGCTGGCTAACCACAAGCTTGGCAATTTGAACTCACTAACTGTTCTGTCAAAGAAAGGGCAGTGTGCTTCTGTAAAGATTTACAGTGTTGGAAACTCTATAAAGCAGTTCTATTTTGTCCTTTAGGTTTGCTGTGAGTCAAAATCAACTTAAAGCAGTGGATGTGGATTTATTTATTACTACTACAAAAGAGGGACCACAGCAAGAATATAATCACAAATGTATATGCACTAACAGAGTTTCAAAGTACATGATGCAAAGACTGACAAAAAATAAAAAGGTTGGTGGCCTGGCGGAAGTGCCTCACACATGATGCCTGAGTGTACTCCTCTGGCCATTTTGAAAATGATCTTCAGCAGGATTTTTTGCTTGCAAAGGAAGTCTAAAGATGGCCAACACAAGTGTTGTGTGGAGCTTGCCACGTCACAACTAGCCTTTAGACAACCTTGGTTTGAGTTCTTGTTCTACTTTTTCAACCTTTAGTAGATGTGTTTACCACTGTAGAAGCCTCTTTTCCATTTGTAGAATGGGAAAGTAATAATTCCCATTTCAAGTTACAATTAGACCACTTGGCAGAGAGGAAGAGGGCAAGGATGGCGATGCTAGAACCAGAAGTGCTGTCCCCAGCACGTGATCCCTGGTAGGGTACAAGGTCCAGACCTCAGAAGAGGTTTTCGAGAAAGAGCTGTCTGGTCTCTGGGGAGAGCCACCTGGAAGGAGAGCGCCGCCTGGCAGGGGAGAGCTCTCTGGTCCCTGGGGAGTACCACCTGGCCCCCTGGGAGAGAGTCGCCTGGTGTGAGGAACTTCATCTAAGCCATGGCCCCTGAGAAAGCCACCTGGTGCATATGAGGAACTTTATCTAAGCCACTTTCCTCCATCTTCTCCAGTACACCTGTAAGTAACACTTCCAAAGCCCCCCCCATTTTTGTAATTCACAAGTTTGTTCTCTTTATGTTTGCTCCCTGTCCTATAGGTAACCTTAACACTTAGTCTTGTTCCAGAACTTGAACACTGAGCCCGGTTCAAGGGACAAAAGGGAAATATAACTGCTAGCTAAGGAAGTGAAGGTGGTTGGAACCTCAAAGTTCAGCCAGCCACTCCCACTGGACTCAACTCACTCAAACACCCTGCAGTCTAGAGGACAGCAAACATCATGAAAATTTCTTCTAACTGAACAAGAAGGCATGCAGCTTCAACTCAAGACCACCAGTAACTGCTCTCCTTCCCCTTCATATCAATGCCCCTGTTCAGCATGAAGCAGCCAGAGAGTCTGTGCCCCTATTCCCAAATAGAAAACCTACAAATAAAAAAGACAATCTCTTTGTTAAACAAAAAAAAAAAAGAAAAAGAAGAAGCCTGGAAACTTGAAAAAAAAAAAAAAAAACAAAAACCAAACACACACACAATATTCTTACAAAAGAATACAACAATGAAAAAAAACAGGCTGAGTTGGATGTGTTCCTTCAGCACAGCCCACCTACCATACAAAAATGAATAAGCTAGAAAGGCTGTTGAAGGTCAGGGGCGCTATGTGGGGCTAAGACTGAATGAAGGGATCAACAAGTAGAACACAACGAGAAGTGTGGATTCCTGAGTTTGCAGCTGATGCCCATTTGAACCTAGCCATAGATGTCTGGGGATGAGTTGTCCAGAACCCAATCAGATGAAGAGATGATGATCCATGCTGTACACTAGTGCTGACTGCTGCACCCTGGCATCTTGCTCTGATTGCTTGTGGATGTAGGTGCTCAACATTTCCAAATTGAACAGAAGATCTTTCAGCAAAAGGGACATATCTCAGAGTACCTCAGAGTACTGGCTTGATGTTGTTGTTATGTGCCATTGAACTGCCGGTGACTCATAGTAACTCTAGGTACAATTGCTCTGAACCCTACTCTGTCCTGAGACAGTCTCAGTAACTCCAACACACCTACCACCATTAACGTAGTTACTGTGTCACTCCATATGACCTAAGGTCTTCTTCTCATGCACTGTTCCTCCACTCTTCCAAGTATGATGTCCTTTTCCAAGGACTGGTCCCTCTTGGCCATGTGTCCAAAGCATGTGAGATGGAGCTTCAAAATCCTTGCCTCCAAGGAAAAACTTGCTTTCACCTTCTCAAAGACAGATCTGTTTCTCTTGATGGTCTACTGTATGTTCAACACTCTTCTCCAGCACCACAACTTAAAGAAATTGATCCTCCGTCTGTCATCCTTACTCATTGTCCAGCTCTTTGATGCAACATAAGTAACTAGAAAGACCATGGCCTGGAGCAGGGGCACCTTACTCTCTACACTGACATCATTGTTCTTTAGCATTTTGGAACGGTCCCTGAAACCTGGAAGAGAAAGTGCTGTCACTAAGGAAGTCCTGAAAAGTTTCCTGCAGAAAGTCAAGGACTGTAGTCTTCAATATGGATTGAAGAGCAACATCAAGAAAACAGAGATTCTCACCACTGGGCTAACTGGCAGCACCATGACAGATGGAGACGAGATTAAAGTTGTTAATCATTTCAGCTTGCTTGGCTCCACAATCAATATGCTTGGCACCAGCAGTCAGAAACACTGGTTGACAGGGATGGGTAGATCAGAAATTTGCTATCTAAAATGAGGAAATTTAGGCATGAAGTAGATGGCTTATATGTAGTTATTAGTAAGATGATCATAAGAGGAAAAAACTCACAATATACATGCAGACAAGTGTGATGTCCCTTTCCAAAGAACAGCCCTTCCTAAGAAAAAAGTGGTAACCTGTGGTTGCTGTGAGGCTGAACAATGATGTGTCAAGTGCATTAATGGTTGGTTATGTGGACAGAGAGTGGGGTGGAGCTCCCCGATTAAAACAAGATTGGAAGCAGGAGTAGCATCCACTTCTGTAATGGCTTGCCTCTAGAAACCCTATGAACCTGGAGAAGAGGATGAAAGACGCCCATGTGTTGAGGACTCTCTTTCATAGGGTCACTATGAGTCACCTACGACTCGATGACACTTAACAACAACAATAATACAATGTAAATGAAAGACTGCATAAAACACAATGTAAATGCATGAAACACAATGTATATGAATGATTGCGTGCAAACTAATATATAATTTTTTAAAAGCATGTTTATATTAAACAATAGCCTAATAAGTAGTTTTAACACGTTGCCGAAAATGACGGTAAAATGTGTTTCTAAGCACAGTCGTCAATTTAAAAGTGTGCAACAACGTGTTAAAACAAAAAGAAAATAAAAAGTTCTACAAATAATCAGACTAGAGACTTAAATGTTTACTAGACTTAAACATTTAAGGATTAGTATGAATACTACCATGATGCTACCAACTATACTAGCCTTATCATTAACTGTATGGTAAGGATCAGAGTGAATACAATTTCCACCTGCAAATTAAGTCAGATTTCACTGTCCCATATTTTAATATTGTGCCAATTGACCTAGATGGATGCAAGAGTTTTCATACGAGAGAGTTAAGCAACTCATTCCGTAAGGTATTTGGTTATGGCTAACTTTATCCTCTGTATCATAGCAAAAGATTCCTATTTAAGATCTAATGACTTCAGGACACCTGAGATCATATACTATTCTTTTATAAAACTTATGTGTTCTTACATAATAGTAAAAAAATTCTCTATCATTACAGTTGAATCATAGCTGACTCACATTTGACTCTCCAGTAAGTTTTAATAGGCTGGAAATTACATGAGAGGAAATTGTCCATCTTCCTCTCTTGGATCAGCTGGTATATTCAAACAATCTGCCTTTGGTTTGGCAGCACAGCACCTTACCCACAAAACCACTAGAGCCGACTTTTGTTCAGGTTCTTGGCAGCACATATACTAAAACTGGAACAATACAGAGAAGATTAGCATGGCCCCTGCACAAGGATGACATGCAAATTCGTGAAGCAGTCCATATTTTTTTCTAATGTCAACTGAAAAAAAAAAACACAACCTCTTAATTGGAGCACTAATGTACTTGGCAATGACGGGCTGTCCAACTTTAAATTGTTCAACTTTAAAGTTCAATTAAATCTGTGTAGCCATTCATTAATGATGTTCTAAGTAGATCCTTTTATATCATAAGAAAGTCACAATCAAGAATTTTAAGATTCAGAAAATAGATTATGGCTTTGGGCTGGTTGGAGATAAGGAAAGAGGGAAGATAACAGCTAATAGCTTTGGGGCTAATTTTTGAGGGAACAAACATGTTGTAATATTCCCTATAATGATTACTACAAAAACCTACAAATGTACCATTAAATTGTCATTTTAAATGAGCTAATAAAGAAATTTTACAAATAAGGCTGCAAATTAGGGTTCTCTTCTGAGAATGTCAAAGTAGTTCTTGCTTCACTGAAGTTGCTAAAGAATAATCTTAAGAGGTAATAAAAGAAAGAGAAACTTTAGATCTAGATAATAAATATAATAAAAGGGCTTTCCATATGAAAAAGGTATGCTGTTTGTTGTTAAGTGCCGTTAAGTCTTGCAGTCACAAAATAGGATGTTTTAAAAATATGGAACAGGCGCGCTGCCCTCGGCCCCCTGCCCGGGGCGAGCCGTCGCGGCCCTCTGCCCGGGGCGGGCTGCCCTCGGC
>NW_006400369.1:98715-101404 GCF_000299155.1 Elephantulus edwardii | reverse complement strand
CTGGGATAATCGGGATGGGAGTGTCAGAGACAGTGCTATTGGCACAGGACAGAGCAGAGTTTAGGGCTGTTGTACATAGGGTTGCTATGAGTGGCAAGTGACTCGAGGGCACATAACAACAACAACAACATGGTAATTAAAGCAAAACTAGTATTAAAAAAAACCTGCTCAATCCAAAGAAAAGAAAAAAGGGGTGGAGGAACAAAATGATGGGAAAAACTGAGAAAGAGTGGCAAGATCTAAATACAGGAATAGAAAGAAAAAAAGCGGGGGAAAGGCAAGTTTTAAATCCAACTATATAACATGCCTCCGGAAACTCAATGAACTTTGATAAATGTTGATAGTTGTAGAGGGGCTTCAGGCCGTTTGTTCATAGGGTTGCTATGAGTTGTGCTCACTTGAAGGCAATCAAGAACAACAATAATACTGATAACGGCATTAAAAGAATAGACTAAAAGATTAACTCATCTGCTTTAAGTTGGAAACAACTTATAGCTGACCTTCTAAAGGATTTTCAGAGGCTGTCAATCACACAGGAGAAGACTGCCCATCTTCCTTCTATTGAGCAACTGGAGGACTTGAACCACCTAGCTTTCGATTAGCAGTGTATCTTTTTAACAATTAGGCCACCAGAGCACCCTAATTAAAAGGTAGAAAGTGTCAAACTGAGGGAGATGGAGAAGGCAAGACAATACTATATACTGTTTGTAGGAAAACAACTTTAAATATTAAAATATAGTAGTAACTGTCATTGAATAAGGACTGACCCATAGCTTACCCTCAGGGTTTTCAGAGGCAATAAATTGCATGAGATTGCCCATCCTTCTTGCACAGAGCAGCTGGTGGATTTGAACTGAATACCTTTGTGATTGCAGCACAAGTCCTTACTATTAGGCCACCAGAGGTCTAAAATATCATTAGTTTAAGAGAAAGAATAGTGATATAACCATTTAAACATTGTTGTTGTTATGTGCCGTCAAGTCACTTGAAACTCATGTGACCCTATCTACAAGAGCCCTAAACCTTCCTCTATCCTGTGTCAACCTCACTGTTTCTGATATGCCTACAACCATTACCCCAATGAATGAATCGATCCATCTCATTGAGGGTCTTCCTCTCTTGTGCTGTCCCTCCACCCTCCCAAACATGATGTCCCTCTCCAAGGACAAGTCCCTCCTTGCAACATGCCCAAAGTATATCAGATGAAGCTTCAGAATACTTGCCTCCAAGGAGCAGCCTGGTTTCACCCTCTCCAAGACAAACCTGTTTGTTCTCCTAGCAGTCCATGGTATAGTCAACACTATTCTCCAGCACCACAGCTCAAAGGCATCAATTCTCTTTCTATCATCCCTAGTCACTGTCCAGCTCTCTGACACATAGCACACAATTGCAAAGACTATGGCCTGGATCAGGTGCACCTTAGTCTCCAATCTGACTTTGTTGCTCTTCAGTACTCTGGAGAGGTCCTTGACAGCTGACTTCCCCCAATGTAATTCGTCTCTTGATTTCCTGGCTGCTGGTACCAAGATTGCTGATTGTGGAACCAAGCAAACTAAAACTGTTAACAATCTCAATCTCTTCACCATCCATATTGATGCTGCCAATTAGCCCAGTGGTGAGAATCTCTGTTTTCTTGATGCTGAGCTTCAATCTACATTGTAGGCTGCAGTCTTAGACCTTTTGCAGCAAGTGCTTCAGGCCTTCCTCAGTTTAAGCAAGCAGGGTTGTGGCATCTGTATAACGCAAGTTGTTGATGAATCTTCCTCCAACCTGGACATCACATTCTTCCTTATATAGCCCACTCTGCCGGATGATCTGTTCTGTATATATATTGAAAAGGTATGGAGACAGAATATATCCCTGGTGAACCCCCTTTACAATTTTGAACCATGCAGTGTCTCCTTGCTCTATTCTGATGACTGCCTCTTGGTTCAAGAATAAGTTTCTCATAAGCAAAATCATACGTTCTGGGATTCCCATTCTTCTCAGAGTCAACCAGAGTTTGTTGTGATTCACACAGTCAAAAACCTTTGCATAGTCAATGAAACACAGACAGACATTCCTCTGGTATTCTCTGCTTATTCAAAAGAAATATAATGTTGTTGTTAGGTGCTACTGAGTCAACTCTGACTCATAGCAACCCTAAGTACAACAGAATAAAGTCCTGTCTGATTCCATGCCATCTTCATCATCTCTTTCAAGCTTTAGTTAACTGTTGTAGTCATGATGTCAATCCACCTTGCTGAAGGTCTTCCTACTTCAAAAAGCATGATGTTCTTCAGACACAGTTTACTCCTGACAATATACCCAAAGTATGTGAAATGAAGTCTCACCATCCCTGCTTTTTTTTTTTTTAAGGCGCAACTATGTCATTTATTGTTCTTAAGTCCTGGACCAAATTCCATCTACCACTGGGTTGTTTTACAACTCAGAAGTCCGCATGCAAGGCAGAGGTGAAGTAAGGAACTGCTTATGAGGTTTTCCATCAATTCCAACAACTAAGAAATAGTGAGAAGAGTTGGGACCTCAGAAAGCTTTTAGGACCAAATAGTAGGCTCTTGTGTCCAGGAGAAAACAAATATACTGATCAGTAATGCTAATGCTCACCCACAGCTCTTCTGGGAGGATCTAAATCGTTGAAGCGTCCTCCTTTGTTTCCAGCTGGGAGCTGGGGCCTGTCAGTCCTGTC
>NW_006400369.1:94130-97060 GCF_000299155.1 Elephantulus edwardii | reverse complement strand
ATTACTCAAAATGGTTGACTCTGGAGAACATTATGCTGAGTGAAATACACAGTCACAAAAGGACAAATATTGCATGGTGCCACTGTTGTAAAAGAGGACTGACCTTGGGGTTGGGGAGAGACTGAGTAAGATGGGTTCAATAATGTATACTGCACTGAAACAGATGAGGGAGAAAACGGTTTGGAAGAGGTATGTGATTGGGTATTTCTGTCATGACAGGAGTCTAGAGTGATGGCTGCATGGTGGAATGGACCTGGGGAAGGGTTTGTAAAACAATGAAAGAATTTTTCTTTTACTTTTCCAAGAGGGTAGTGTTCTGGGGGGAAGCCTTGGGAGGGGACAAATGTGCAACAATGAAAGAATGGAAATCCAAAACCATCCTTGCCTCTAAAGAGCATTTTGGTTACACTTTTTCCATGGCAGATTTGTTAGTTCTTTTGGTTTCTGTTGTTAAGTCAGCTGTGAGGCATAGCTATGTACAACAGCTTTGAAACCAGCCCTGTCCTGAGCTAGTCTCACTGACTCAACACACCTATTCCCAATGCCCCAAATACTGTGTCAATTTATCTCACCTGGGGTCATCCTCTCCTGCACTATTGCTCCACCCTTCTGATCATGATGCCCTTCTCCAAGGACTGGTCCCTCCTGACCACATGTGCAAAGTATGTAATGGAGCTTCAAAATCCTAGCCTCCAAGGAGAAACTTGGTTTTACCCTCTCCAAGACAGACCTATTTGTTTTCTTAGCAGTCCATGGCATATTCAACACGCTTCTCCAGCACTGTAACTCAAAGACATCAATTCTTCTTTCGTCATCCTTAGTCATTGTCCAGCTTTCTGATGCATAGCAAGTAATTACAAAAACTATGGCCTGGATCAGGCACACCTTATTCTCTAGACTGACATCTTTGCACTTGGACACTCTAGAGAGGTCCGTGATAGCAGACTTGCCTAATCTATCTTCTGATTTCCTGGCTGCTGGTTCCAAGAGTACCAACTGTGAACCTGAACAAGCTGAAATTGTTGACAACATTAAACTCTTTTCCACCTATCACTGTGCTGCCAATTGGCCCAGGCGTGAGAATCTTTGTCTTCTTCATGTTGAGCCTCAATCCATGATGAAGACTGCAGTCCTTGACTTTCAGTAGCAGATGCATCTGGTTCTCCCCAGTTTCAGCAAGCAAGGTTGTATCATCTGTATAAACAGGTTACTGTAGTGTCTTCCTCTAATTCTGATGACATGTTTCTCCTCATAAAGACCAGCTTCCAAAAGTGATCTGTTCCGCATATAGACTGAAAAGGTTTGGAGACAAGATGCACGCCTAATGCACTCTTTTCCTGATTTTGAACCATACTTTCTAAACCTGATTTCCTTCCAATCTGTTAAGTAGACAGCCTATTCAGCTTCCTAATTGAACGACACTGAAAAATGTCAAGAAGTACCATATAAACAGGAGACAATGATAATGAAGGTGGAAGTAGAAGCTACACCGAAGGCATTGGCAAAATATAAGGGCCCGGGCATCGATGCGATACCAATTGACATTTTTCAAGTAATATTTGCAGCTTTGGATGTATTCACTAGTCTATGCCAGGACATTTTGAGAACAGCTGCTTGGTCAATGGATTGGAAGAGGTTCATGTTTGTTCCCATTCCCAAGAAGGGTGATCCAACTGAACATGGAAATTATGGAACAATATTGATATCACATGCAAGCAAAATACTGCTGAAGATCATTAAAAAATGGCTGGAATAGTAAATAGATAAGGAACTGCCAAAGTTCAAGCAGGATTTAGAAGAAGCCTTGGCACCAAGGATTTCATTGTTGATATCAGAGAGATCTTGGCTAAAAGTAAGGAATAACAGAAGAATGTCTATTTGTGCTTTATTGACTATGCAAAGGCATCTGACTGTGGGGTCGTAACAAATTGCAGCTGACATTGAGAAAAATGGGAATCCCAGAGCACTTCATTGTGTTCATGTGGAACCTATACCTGGATCAGGAGGCTATTGTGTGAATAGAGTAAGGGAGAACATTGTTTGGAATCGGGAAGGGAGTACATCAGGGTTGTATTCTGTCTCCATACCTGTTCAATCAATGTTGTTGTTGTTGTTATGTGCTCTCGGGTCGCCTGCGACTCATAGCGACCCTGTGTACAACAGCCCTAAACTGCTCCGTCCTGTGCCAATCGCACTGTCTCTGACACTCCCATCCATCCCAATTATCCCAGTCACTGAATCAATCCACCTCATAGAGGGCCTTCCTCTCTGCGCTGTCCCTCCACCCTCCCAAGCATGATGTCCTTCTCCAAGGACCGGTCTCTCCTCACAACATTGTGGAGAGTCACGGACGATTTGCCATTACAAGATGGCGCCGACTTCCTGCCTCGCCTTGTTTGTCAGAATCAAACTTAAGACCTTATTTGGGCACTGTGTTCTCATTGGTCAATGGCTCGATCTCACGTGGGGTTAATGGTCCAATGGAGGCATGAGACTGATGGGCGGAGACCTGAAGAAGGGATAAAAGGCTGCAAAATTTCCCTTTCGTGCTCTTGCGCTTGCTCTTGCTTTCACCACCACCCTCTATAACAGAACTCCTGAGTAAACCACTGTGAGAAGGAACCGCTGTGTGTTGTGTCCTTATTCCGGCGGGACCAGTGAGGCGCGCAACAAGTGGTGGCCCGTATGGGGAACGAACCCGCGACCTTCCAAAGTATGTTAGACGGAGCCTCAGAATCCTTGCCTCCAAGGAGGACCTGGTTTAATCCTTTGCAGGACAAATGTGTTTGTTTTCCTAGCAGTCCATGGTATTCTCAATACTCTTCTCCAGCACCACAGCCTGAAGGCATCAATTCTCCTTCTATCCTCCTAAGTCATTGTCCAACTCTGATGCATAACAAGTGATTGCAAAGACCATGGCCTGTATCAGA
>NW_006400369.1:82214-92540 GCF_000299155.1 Elephantulus edwardii | reverse complement strand
CATGTTCAAGCCCTCAAACCTGTTCTTGAGATGGTTCTGAAATTCAGGTGGGATAGACTCAAAGTTATATTTTGGGTCTCGTGGATTCGGTTTAATTTTCCTCAGCTTCAGCTTGAACTTGCATATGAGTAGTTGGTGGTCTGTTCCACAATCAGCTCCTGGCCTAGTTTTCACAGCTGATAGTGAGCTTCTCCAATGGTTCTTTCCACAGATGTAATCGATCTGATTCCTATGCATACCATCAGGTGAAATCCAAGTATATAACCTGCGTTTCTGTCTCTTACATTTTTTAAGCGACATAAACGCAGGTTCAATCTATATACTGGGCAAACTATCCGAGAAGTTGGACTCCATGAAGAGGAGTGTAGCATCAGGACTGGAGGGAGACTCATTAATAACTTGCATTATGCAGATGACACAACCCTGCTCGCTGAAAGTGAGGAGAACTTGAAGCCCTTGTTGCAGAAGCTCAAGGAATGTAGCCTTCAGTATGGATTGTGTTTCAATAACAAGAAAATAAAGATTCTTACCACTGAACCAACTGGCATATCATGATAGATGGAGAGGAGAATGAAACTGTCAACAGCTTCATTTTGCTTAGATCCACAATTAACACCCTTGGTATGAACAGTCAGCAAATAAGGGGACACACTGTTATGGGAAAATCTGCAGTTCGGGACTTTTCCAAATTATTGAGGAGTAGTGAAGTCAGTTTAACGACTAAGTAAGGTGAGTCTGATTCAGGCTATGGTCTTTCTGATTACCAGCTATGCATCCAAGACCTTGACAATGAATAAGGATGACAGAAAAAGAATTGACTCTTTTGAGCTGTGGTGTTGAGAAGAGCACTGAACATTCCATGGACAGCCAAGAGAATAAACAGATATGTCTTGGAGATGGTGTGACCGGAGTGCTCTTTGGAGGCAAGAATGATGAGGCTTCGCCTCACATACTTTGGACATGTTGTTAGGTAAGGTGCTATTCCTTGGAGAAGGACATGATGTTGGGAAGGGAGAAGATCGGCGAAAGAGAGGAATACCCTCAACCAGGTGGACTGACACAATGACTACTGCAATGGACTCTTGTGTGTCAGAAAGTGTGAGGATGGTGCAGGACATGACTGGATTCAGATCTTTTGTTCATAGGGTCACTATGTGTTGTGTTCGACTCAATGGCACCTAACAACAACAAACATGTCTCTTTATTCTGCCTCCTGGTCCGAGTAAAGGTTTCGCACGAGCTCAAAGAAGTGTTCTGGGATTCCCATTCTTCTCAGGGTTAGCCACAATTTGTTGTGCTCCACAGTCAAACGCTTTTGCATAGCCAATGAAACAGAGATAAGACACTCTTCTGGTATTCACTGCTTTCTGCCAAAATCCATCTGACATGGGCAATGATGTCGCTAGTACCATGGCCTCTTCTAAACCCAGCTTGTACTTCTATTAATTCTATGTTGATGTACAGTTCTAGTTGTTTTTGGATAACCTTCAGCAAGGCTTTGCTTGTGGGTGATATTAGTGATATTTTTCAATAATTTCATACTCTGTTTGATCACCCTTTTTGGAAGGGGAATAAATATGGATTTTTTTCCAGTCAGCTGGCCAGGTGGCTATCCTGACATATAAGGTTGTGAGTGATAAGATGATATCCATACACATACAAGGAGAATCTATTAATATCACGATCATTCAAATACACACTACCAACCAGAGCCAAAGAGACGGAAATAATTTCTACCTACTTTTGCAGTCAGAAATCGATCGAACATGCACCCACGATGCATTAATAATAAAGGATGACTGGAATGCAAAAGTTATAAACAAGGAAGAAGGATCAGTAGTTGGAAAATAATGACTTGGTAACCGAAATGAGTATGGAGAATTTTATACAATCAATGATTTACTCAATGCATATACCTTTTAAAAGAAACACAAACAATGGCTCTATACATGGACCTCACCTTACGATCTACACAGGAATCAGACGGATTACATCTGTGGAAAGAATAGTTGGAGAAGCTCAATATCAGGTGTGAAAACTAGGCCAGGTGCTGTCTGTGGAAAAGACCATCAACTATTGATATGTAAGTTCAAACTGAAGCTACAAAAATTTAAATCAAATCCACAGGAACAAAATTCGATCTTACGTTTATCCCTCCTGAATTTAAAACCATCTCAAGAAAAGGTATGAAGCCTTAGACACTAATGAATTAAGACCAGAATAACTGTGAGAGGATATCAAGAATATCATCCATGATGAATGTAAAAGGTCATTACAAAGATAGAGGAGGAAAAAAAGACCAAGATGGATGTCAGACAAGACTCTGAATATTGTATTAAAATGCCAAGAAGCAAAAGCACAGAAAAGAACTCGTAAAGTTAAGGAGCTGAACAGAAGATTTCAAAGGGCAGCTCAACAAGTCAATGTATTATAACAAAATGTGCAAAGAGCTGGAATCAGAGAAATGAAAAGGGACAAATTTGCTTGGCATTCCTTAAGCTGAAGGAACTGAAGAACAAATTCAAGCCTTGAGTTGCAATACTTAAAGATGCTATATCGAGAATACTGAATGATCCAGGATGTATCAAAAGAAGATGGAAGGATTACACAGAGTACCAAAAAGAATTGGCTCACACAGGAGAATTTCATGAAAGAGCATATGACCAAAAGGCAATGGTGATGAAGGAGGAATTTCAAGTACCCTTGAGTGGCCAAAAAAAAGGCTCCAGGAATTAATGGAATACCAACTGACATATTTCAACAAAAAGATGCTGCCCTGGATGTGCTCAGCAAGTTGTGTAAAAAATCTGTGAAGCATTACACAATTAATAATTGTGTTGGTGTTAGGGGCTGTCACATAAACTACAACTTAGATGAAAGATGGACAATGACTAAGGATGACAGAAGAATCAATACCTTTCAGTTTTGGAGCTGAAGTGTACTGTATGTCCTAGAGAAACTGAAGCCAGAGGACATCAGGTTTGGCAAGGTCAGGGTAGGAGAGGAAGATCCTCAACAAGATAGACTGACATGATGACTATAACAATGGGCCCAAGTACATCAGAGATGGTGTGGATGGCAAAGGACAAGACCAGGCTCAAGACCACTCACAGGGTTGTTATGAGATGCAGTCGATGTGATGGCATGTAACAACAAGATAGACAACACAACCAAATACTTCTTGATCTTGCACCTTTCTCACAATCTTATGTGTATTTAAGTCCACTGTTGCAGTCAATCCATCTCACTCAAGATCTAAAATCAATAGTTGTTAGGAGTGGCTGAGTCAAGTATGATTCACAGTTACACTAGAAGCAACAGATATGAACCTGAAGACACAATCCTAAACATATATACAACTAAAAACAAGTTTTGAAATACATAAATAACATAAAAGCCAATAAAATTTAAAGGGGGGGAATGATTTTTAAAAATTTCAACTTTTCTCTCAGTCACTGCTATAACAAGTATACTGAAACAAGAAACACTAATAGATATGAAAACTTCATCAGCACAAACAATCCAATTAACTTCAGTGGTATTCAAAGAAAAGGGGAACTCTGGTAGCCTAATCTGGAGGGAGTTGTGCCACTACCCCCAAGGCCATATCTCTCTGGCTGTATGACTTAGTCTTCTAGCCAGTAGCTCCAATGGAGAAAAATGGGGTATCTCCTTCCATGCAATTCACAGTCTCAAAACCCAATGGAGGGTCAACTATGAGTCAGTTCCGACTCAACAGCACTCAGTTATCTTAAACTAGCAAGACCAGTATATCTATATTATTTTCAAGAAAAACACACCATGTACCACATTAAACTACATTCTGTGCCATAAAGCACATTTCCTTAAAAACAGGAATGATAAAAAAAATTAAAATCTGATTCTTAGAAACAATAAATCTGATAAAAGAGCAAAATAAAAGAGATACAAATTACAAATAACAGGCACTACTCAGGGCCTCAATAAAGACTGTATAATAATCATATACTTTTGATAGTATTATGACAGTAAAGTTGTAAAAAAGATGAACAGAAAAATTCCTTGAAAAACAATACTGAGAAAGCCTCACACAGAAAACAGACTCCAACTGAATAGTCCTATTTATGTTAGATGTCCCACAAAGAAAATTGCAAGATCACATGACTTCACTGATTTAAGGAAGAAACAGTACTGTTTTTACACAAGCCTTTCAGAAAATAAAAGAGAATATTCCCTAACTCACTTTATGAAGACAGAAATATCCTCATACAAAAGCTAGACAAAAGCATTACCAAAAAACTACAGAATAATATATTCCATGAACAATGAATGACATAATAAGCCTTACTGTATCAGCAAATTTACCAATCAATATGTAAAAAGTAATATATAATAATTAAATGAGGTTTATTCCAGGGCTACTAAATTAGTTTAATATTTTTAAACCAATCAATTAATCAGTATACTTCATTATTAAATATAAAGACAGAAAAGTTCTATGAATCTATTTAAAATCTGTATCTATTATTATATTTTATGGTGCTTTACCCCCATGATCAGGAACAAAACAAGAATGTGTATCCTTCCCACTTCTACTCAGTATCACAAGACAACAGATAGAAAGAAAAGGAATACAGATTGTAAGGCAAGAAAGAAAAGTAACTATTTACAAATGATGTGATTATCCTACAGTACTAATAAATTAATTTAGGAAGACTGCAGATCAATATGTTGTTGTTGTTAAGTGCCGTCGAGTCACAGGTGACTCATAGCGACCCTATGAATGAAAGACCTGGACACTTGTATAACTTTTGTCCTTTCTCCAGGTTCATAGGGTTTCCAGAGGCAAGCTGTTTTGGAAATGGATGCCACTTCTGTTTCCAAGCTTGTTTTAATCAATACAGAAAAATAAATTGTTTTATATAATACCAATGAACAACAGAAAATCAAAATAAAAATCACTACTATTTACAATAGCATAAAACCAAGAATATTTAGGGATTAATGTAACAGAATGTTTGCACGACACAAAATAAGAATACAACAAAACATTTGCAAGACTTATACAATAAAAACAACAAAATATTATTGAGATTAACCAAAGATTTAATTAAACCAAAGATATAATTTCATGAGTTGGAAAACTTAATTATTATTATTGATTACTAATTTAAGCTATTAATGAACATTGTATTCCTTTTGGCTCTAAAGCACAAGAGACACAAATATAGATGTATAATATAATATATAGAATAAAATAGATTATACTTTATTTCTTATAGAACATATAAAATTGAATTTCCTGTGAACATATATATAATTATATAAATAAATGGAAAAAAAATCAGTTAGGAAAACCAGATTTTCAGGTGCTAGATGTCTCAAAACACAGGATTTCTTGTGATTAATTAATACTGCAATCTATCTTGATTTACTGAAAACTTCAGGTCTGTGAATAAGATTAAAGTTTTGGAAAATATTCACCATTTAGAGAACAACTTCTTGTCTAGACAAGATAAGATTCTTTGAGTAATATATTCTCATTTAACTAGAAAAAAATGCATGTTTTGTTTAGTATAGCTTTAAGGAGAAGACTGAGACAGGAAACAGTGAATGATATATCTACTTCATAGATGAACACTAATTAGAAAGAGCATCTGGGAAAGGTACAAGCTTCTCTTACTAATATAGGAAGACACAGGATCTAGTTTCCAAAATGAGAATCCTTTCTACAGTCAGGTAAGTAAAAGCTCAAATATTCTTGAAAAAGGGATGGGCCTGGGGAAGGAGACTATAGTAAATATAACCTCACCTGAGCCATAGCTTTGAGATTTGTAAGAGGTGACCAATCCTCCTTTGGGCTTCTCTTAGAAAAGCAGTAGTTCCTAATAAGCAGAGATAATAAAGAAGCTACATGAGACTACACTTACCTTGTAGGTTCCATTTTGCTGGCTTTGACATGTGGCCACTTAGTACATCCCATATTAATACATAAAAGAATGAACTCAATAAAAGCTGTTGTTTCCAGATATACGTTCTTGGAGCAGCACAATGGATTGTGGGAGAGCTCTTCTCCCCTTCAATACTACCCTTTTCACCTAAGCAAACAAAAAAAAAATCCAATTTCACTGTCATCAAATCATAACTGTATCCAAGGCTGTATCTTACACAGGAGGGAAATGTTCATCTTTTCCCCACAGTGATGCTAGTGGATTCGAACCACCAGACAGGTTATGAACTTTGGGTTAGCAACATCCTCCTGACTAGGCCAGGGAGCCCTAATGGCTTAGTGTTTAGGGACTTTCTCTGCCAACCTGAAGGCAAGCTGGAATCCAGCAGCAGCTACTCTGCCAAACAAAAACTGGCATTCTCCTCTTGTGAGATTTATAAACTTTTGAGAACCCACTTAGAGATCCCCTAAGCAGTTCATTGTAATTAACTACTTTCAAATTGCTTTCTAATACCTGTTACCTCATACCTCTGACAAGTAAATATGCTTGTCTATAAAGCAGGTGTAAATTACGGCTTAAAAACTTAAATTTTTCTTAATCTGAAAAACCCCCTGCTTTTGTTTAAGAAACATTTCTAGTTTCTTGCCAGTGAATAAACTCTTAAAAATCTGTCATGTTTCCATTGACTCATGTTTTAAAAATTTCAAATTGCTATTAACTATTTCAAAGAAAAGGAAATGGTCCCTCATATGAGGTATGAGTTACAAATACTTTTTAATGGTTTCTCATTTAACTTTGTGTTTCTCCTTCGTAAAGATACACTAAAGAAAGAAACAACAATGATGTGTTCATCTGGTTTAGTGTGTTCAATAACTTGTATTTTCTTCACTGATCAAAATATTTACCATTTACTTTTTCTTAAATATTTGAGTATATGTGACCTTCTTATTTGGTTTTCTCCTTCAGTAAATAATAGTCAGATAATCCCCTAGTAATTAAAATTTTTAGGCTTTCAAAAGTTCTTATAAAAATATTCTGAAAGAAAAAAATGAAGGGAATAGGAAGTCTATCAGATACAAAAAACAGTTTTATAATATAAAAAGATGATTGTTTTAGAATCATTTAACAATATTTTAAAAAGGCTTAACAAATTATTTAACTAATCATTTAACAAAACCATTTAACTATGTTATATAGTAATAGTTTTGTTGTTGTTGTTCTAATATGTTTTTAAGCCTCTAGAACATTGAGGAACTTTGGTCATCTAGACTATGTGGAGCCTCAGTCCGTATCACACACCTAGTGAGAAAGCAGCAGTGTTCAAGTGTTATTTTTTGTTGTTGTTGTTCAGCTGTTATTTTAACTTCTTGTTGATTCCATCGAGTTGGAACCAACCCAGTAAGTTTTCAGAGGAATTTAATTGTATGAGAGGAGACTGCCCATCTTTCTCCTGCAGAGTAACTGGTGGATCTATTCTTATTCTGTCATCCTTATTCACCATCCAACTTTCATATTCATAGGAAATAATTGAAATGATCATGGTCTGCATGAGGTGCACCTTAGTCTTTAAACTATACCACTGCTATTTAGAGCAGGTTTTCTTAATGTAACACATATTTTGATTTCTTGATGGCTGCTATCGTGGGTATTAATTGTGGATCCAAATAAAATAGTTGACAACTTCAATTTTTTTAAATCCACCTATCATGATATTGCCAAAGGTTTTGTTTTCTTGATGGTGAGATGTAACCCATATTAAAGGCTATAGTGGTTTGGTTTTTTTTTCCTTTTCTGTCACAAATATTTATAATTCTCTTCACTTAGAGCAAGCAAGGTTGTGTCATCTGCATAACATTGCTGCTGGTGAGTCTCCAATCTTGATGCTACATTCTGAGTCCAGTTTCTCATATAAGTTGAATAAGAAGGGAGAAAGGATTAAATTCTGACTCTTACTTTTCCTGATTTTAAACCATGCACTGTTCCCTTGTTCTGTTTAGACAATTTTTTGGTGTAGGTAAAGGTTTCTCATCATCACAATTAAATGTTGTGAGATTCTCATTCTTCTCAATGTTAGCCATAATTTATTATCTACACAAATTCCAATAAAATGTGGAAACCATCAAACAATATCATTATTATCGCATGCAAGCAAAATACTAAAGATTATTCAAAACTAGCTAAAATAGTAGATAAGGAACTGCTAGAAGTTCAAGAAGTATTCAGAAGAGGCTGTGGCACCAGGGATATCATTGTTGGTATCAGATGGATACTGGTCAAAAATAAAGAATACCAGAAGAGTGTCCAGTTGTGCTTTATTAACCATGGAAAGGCATCTGACTATATGGATCAAAATAAGTTGTGCCTGTTAAGTTGTGAGAAGAATGGGAGTCCCTGAGCACTTGATTGTGCTCATGTGAAACCTACATTTGGATCAAGAGGCTGTTAAGAGAACAAAGCAGGGGAACACTGCATGGTCCAGAATCAAAAAGGGAGTGTGTCAGAGTTGTATTGTCTCTCCATACCTATTTAATCTGTATGCCAAGCAGATTATTCAAGAGGCTGGACTGTGAGGAGGAATGTCATCGGGATTGGAGGGAGAACTGTCAATAATCTGCATTATGCAGATGACACAACCTTGCTTGCTTAAAGTGAGGAGGACTTGATTTGTTGCAGAAGATCAAGGAATGTAGCCTTTAATATGGATTGAATCTCAATGTCACGAAAAGAAATGATTCTTACCCCTGGACCAATAGGCAACATCAAGATGGATGGAGAAAAAAAATGGAAACTGTCAACAACTTCATCTTACATGGATCCACAATCAATACCCTTAGCACCAGTAATCTGGAAATAAGAAGACATGTTGCACTGGGAAAGTCTGCAATTTAGGACCTAACCAAAGTATTGAGAAGTAATGATGTCAGTCTGAGAACTAAGGTGCATGTCGATTCACGCCATGGTCTTTCTGATCACTTGTTGTGCATCTGAGAGCTGGAGAGTGAATAGAAATGACAGAAGAACTGATGCCTTTGAGCTGTGGTGCTGAAGAGTACCGAACATCTCATGGACTGCCAAAGAACAAATATGTATTGAAGAGGGTGCAGCCGGAGTGCTCTTTGGAGGCAAAGATGATGAGGCGACCTCACATACTCCAAGCATGTTGATAGGTGGTATACTAGTAGTTTTATAAAATGTCTTAGTATCTGATAAACACACTTTTCTGTTTTTCTTTCAGAATATTTTCTCAGAAGAAATTTACAAAGTCCAAAAATTTAAAGTTTTTCATTTCAATAAAAAAATGCACTCAGTATTAGGCGGTTTTGACATCTTTATCATGTTGTATCTTCCTTATATTAAATTTTTTTTATATTTTAATGAAAGTTATAAAGAAGTTGGATTTCCATTCATTCACTGTTGCACATTTTCTTCCCTGTGCTTTGACCCCCGCCCCAGTTTGCTTTTTGTCTTTGGAAAAAAAATTCTTTCACTGTTATACAGTCCCCCCACCCCAGTCCACTTTACTATGCAACTCTTTTTCTGGACTCTTGTCATGCCAATAATACATAATCATATATTCATTTTAAACAGTTCTTTCCTTTGTCTGTTTCAATGCTGTGTGCATTATTTATCCTCTGTTTTCTTAGTTTTTCCCCAAACCCTTATCAGTCTTGTTTTATAACAGTGACAGTATGCAATATTTGCCTTTTTGTGACTGAGATATTTCACTCAGCATCATGTCCTCCATGGTCACCCATTTTGTATAATATTTCATGAGTACCTTGTTTTTCAGTGCAGTGTAGTATTGCATTTTGTGAATATACCACAACTTCTGTATTCATTCCTTTGTTGATAGGCACTTAGGTTGTTTCCAACTCTTTGCTATTGTGAACAAAGCAGCAATAAACATGTGTGTACATCTTTTATTAAAATCTTAATGGGAAATTTCCTCTCATAAACATTTACAGCCTCAAAAACCCAATGTATGTCTCAGAGGTGCACGGTTCAAATCCACCATATGCTTTGCTGGAGAAGGAGGAACAATCTCATCCTGTACCAGTCAGATCTGATTTGACGGTACACACAAAGAATAATGAAATAAAAGAAATTAAAAAAAACAACAACAAACCCAATGTATGGTTGCTGTGAGTCAAAAGTGAATAGAGGGCAGGGGGTTTGAGAAGAAATATTAAAAAGATTTTTTGCACATTATATAGTTTACTAAATTGATACCTTTCAGTCTCTTAATATTCATGAGGGGTATATGAAAAAAATTAATCCAGAATTTTCTAATACATATACATATGTTGTTGTTATGTGCCGTCGAGTCGCCTGCGACTCATAGCAACCCTATGTACAACAGCCCTAAACTCCGCTCTGTCCTGTGCCAATCGCACTG
>NW_006400369.1:74512-80349 GCF_000299155.1 Elephantulus edwardii | reverse complement strand
CATTAGTGTTCAAAGCCTCAAATCTGTTCCTGAGATGGTTCTGAAATTCAGGTGGGATAGACTCAAAGTCATATTTTGGTTGCCTTGATTTGGTTTAATTTTCCTCAGCTTTAGCTTGAATTTGCATATGAGTAGTTACATATACACATACATAAATGAAGCCTGTTTTGTTCACCTTCGCCCAACTCCTGTGAGTTTTAAACTGTTATTCTTAATAAGTTGATTAAATTAGAAATACTTTTCTTCCAGTTTCAACTAATGTTCCAAGATAGAAAGCAAAATAAGATTCTTAGTTTCTTACACTAAGTAACATCTTGTAAACAAGCTGACTGTAAAGTTTTGCTGTTAATCTCCTATTTTACGAGGCTGAAAAGGCTAAGGGGAGTATCTCTTTAAGAGTGAATTATTTTCAGAACATTGTTTCCAGGAAGAGGGAAATGGGTGCTACTGTCTTTCTCATACCAAATAAAGATCCTCTTCTTCTTTAGAACAATTTATACATTTCCAGGACTTAGAGGGCAAAATAATAGGGGACCAATTTTCACCTGAGCTCTTGATGAGGATTCCATGGATAGAGCCTGCCTGGGTTATCTTGGATCGTGTCTAAAATTGCTGACTTGTGGGGTAACAAAACTACCAGACAGGGTAGGCCACTGCATGCCCTGAGGAAGCACTACTGAGGCAGCTGGGGGGAAAAGGGAAAAGGAAGCTATGCTGATAACCGAAAAGCCGTGGCTCTTTGGTAGTTCAAATCTTTTGGAGAAAAGATGGGTAGTCTTCTCCCATGCAATTTACTTATAATCTTGGAAACCCACTGCAGGGGTTTGGTTTCAACTCAATGACAATGAAGCTCTGAAAAGGAAAGTTTATCTAGAGAATTTCAGCATGGGAGTTTTCCTGAAAGGCAAGTATGACTTATAGGGAACTATAATGGCACCAATCATGTTAACTTCTTGTCTCTTACTTCTCTTTTTATTTTTAGCCTTGAATCAATTCAAGCTGGAGACCTCACACCTGGAGGGAAAGGAGACAAAAGAATGAAGAAACTGGTAATATACGGTTTCAAAATATAGGATTCTAGCAGGGAAATTCTGCTCCAAAAAACGTCTGGGATGGGCGGAGGGATCGTATAACAATGAAAGAATTTTTCTTTTACTTTTCAAAGAGAAGAGGGAATGGGGTGGGGTGGGGAGGGTAGGACAGGGAGAAAAGTGCAACAATGAATGAGTGGAAAGGTAAAGTCTCTGTAAACGTTCATTAAAATGAAAAAACCAAACAAAAAAACCCCAAAACATCTTTTAGTGATTTTTACAGTGAATGTTTCTTAGCTAGGTGACTATTTTGACAAGTGACTGATCTTGTGCTTAAACGTTCAAAACATTTATTATTACCTTAATAATATAGAAATCTTATAATTTCTTTTTAAAATTATTTATTTTTCTGTGTGCTGTCAAATTGGATTTGACTAGTACGAGGAGACTGTCCCTCCTTCTCCAGCAGAGAATCTGGTGGATTCGAACCACTCACCTCTGCAGTTGCAGTACAGCTTCCTGCCACTAGGCCACCAGAGCTCACTTTATAATTTCTTTTTTAAAGTTACCTGGGAATCCATCAAGCAGAAGAAAAATTTCACAAATTCCAAGAGTTAGAGTTAAGCAAGAAAGAAATTTAAAAAAAAAACAACAAAAAAACAACTCCAAACAAAACACAAGAACTCAAACGCTATGTATCCACAATGGTACTCTACACATTTCAACCTAGTGTTTATAAGTCTATATGGTTTCCCAGTATAGAAACCTATTGCTCTTAGTTGTACTGAAGTCAGCCCTAACTTGCGAGGAGGACCCATGCACCATGAGATCAAACCTTGGTCATTTATAGGGTTTTCACAGGCTGACTTTTGGAAGTGGATCTCCAGGCCTTTCGTCCTAGTTTGGAAACTCTGTTAGAATGTGTTCAGCATCACAGTAATGACGGGTGATGACTCTCTGTGAGGTGCCAGGAACAGAATTTGGATTCTATCACTGAATCACCATAGCCCTCACACAATCGTGTTTGGAAATTATTTTAATTCTTTCCACTGGAGTAGGGAGGAAAACTCAAATTCTGGGGTGTTTGTGTTTTTATGCTTACTTGACACATAAAATGGCCAATATTCAAATAATCTAAAGAATACATACCCAACTGGCCAGTCAGGCACCCAGTTTCTCCAGCATTCCATTTCAGGAAGAGTGACCTACAACTCATACCCACCAAGGGCTGTGCACACAAATTACCTAAAAAACAAGACATTCAGTTACTTCATCGCCCCCTGCCAGTGGCAACTACAAGGGTTCCTATGTCACATAATACACCACACGGTCCAAGACATAAGTGTACTCTCAAACCCCGTCCTGTCATAATCAGATGCACAAAAAAGATCCTCTATTACTTTTGTAAACAGTTGGTACACGAAAAAACAAACGACTAAACACACCTATCTCCATACCTTTTCAACCTGTATGCAGAGCAGATTATCCGAGAGGCTGGGCTCTATGAGGAGAAGCGTGGTGTTAGGATTGGTGGACGATCTATCAACAATCTGCATTATGCAGATGACACAACCCTGCTCGCTGAAACTGAGGAGGACCTCATGCACTTACTGCAGAGGGTCAAGGACTGCGGCCTTCAATATGGACTGAGGCTCAATGTCCAGAAGACAAAAATTCTCACCACTGGACCAATCGGTAGCATCAGGATGGATGGTGAAGAGATTGAGATTGTTCACAGCTTAAGTTTGCTCGGCTCCACAGTCAACACTCTTGGCACCAGTAGCCAGGAAATCAAAAAACGTATTGCGATGGGAAAGTCTGCGGTTAGGGACCTCTCTAAAGTACTCAAGAGCAACGGTGTCTCTCTGGAGACTAAGGTGCGCCTGATACAGGCCATGGTTTTTGCAATCACTTGTTATGCATCAGAGAGTTGGACAATGACTAGGGAGGATAGAAGGAGAATTGACGCCTTTGAGCTGTGGTGCTGGAGAAGAGTATTGAATGTACCATGGACTGCCAAGAAAACAAACAGATTCATCCTAGAGAGGGTTAAACCAGGCTGCTCCTTGGAGGCAAGGATTCTGGGGCTTCGTCTGACATACTTTGGACATGTTGTAAGGAGAGACAGGTCTTTAGAGAGGGACATCATGCTGGGTAGAGTAGAGGGACAGCGCAGGAGGGGAAGACCCTCTATGAGGTGGATTGATTTAGTGACTGGGGTAATCGGGATGGGTGTGTCAAAGGCAGTGAGATTGGCACAGGATAGACACGGTTTACGGCTGTTGTACACAGGGTCGCCATGAATCGCAAACGACTCGAGGGCACATAACAACAACAACAAACACACCATGGATAGGCGTCCAGAGCCACATACACTGACACCTAGGTTGCGTTTTTTAAGTTGGGGGTTTTTTCTCGGGGCGTGGGAAGGGGCGTAGAGAGAGTACAATCCAGCCTTCGCGCGCCAAGTCCCACTGCGGGCTCCGAGTCCCTTCTGCTGTGCTCCCGGTCAGGACTTCCCCTGCCTGCTTCTGCCCTCCCAGACCCTCCCGGCCTTTATTCACACTTTCATCCTTGGCCAGTCACACAGGACCTGCCATCCAACGGGGTCTAACTCACCGCAGCAGGGCTGTCGTCTGCACCTGCGCACTTGAGCGCGGCCTGATCTCCCAGGATTCTGTGTGGCCTTTCTACAGTCTCACACCTCAACTACGCTTCCCATAGCATTCCTGCTGCCTTTGGACTTGGACTTTTAATTCCCTTTCCAGTTAATTCTAGCTTTGTAAAATAATCGAAGATTTTACACTTTTTAGTTAAGCTAGAACAGTTGAAATAGCACTACAACAATCTTTTAAAAAGATTATATATATATATATAAGGAACATCTTCGCAAAATCATTTGTTATGTGCAGTGGAGTCGCCTGCTATTCATAGAGACCCTACGCACAATAGCTCTGAACCCTGCCTTGTACGGAACCAGTCCCACTGTTAACAAACCTAGCCCCATTGTCCCAGTAACTGTTAACCCATCTCATCTGGGGTCTTCCTCACCTGCACTGTCCCTCCACCCTTCCGAACATGATGTCCTTCTCCAAGGACCGGTCCCTCCTGGTAACATGCCTAAAGTATGTGAGACGACAGAGCTTAAAAATCCTTCTCAGAGGAGAAACTTGGTTTCATCCATTCCAGGACAAATCTGTTCATTTTCTTTGCAGTCCATGAAATGTTCAATCCTCTTCTCCAGCACTACAACTCAAAGGCATCGATTCTCCTCCTGTCATCCTTAGTCATTGTCCAGCTCTCTAAAGCATAGCAAGTAATTGCAAAAGCCATGGCCTGGATTAAGTGCGCCTTAAGTCTCCACAGTGACATTATTGCTCTTCAGCACTCTGGAGAAGTCCCTGACTACAAATTTTTCTCAATGCAATACATCCTTTGTTTTCTTGACTGCTTATTTGGCTCCACAATGAACACTCTGGGCACCAGCAGTCTGGAAATCAACAGATGGATTGTACTGGAGAAATCTGTAGTCAGGGACTTCTCTAGAGTGCTGAGAAGCAATAATGTCAGTCTAGAGACTAAGGTGCACCTGATCCAGGCCATGATTTTTACAGTGACCTGCTATGCATCAGAGAGCTGAAAAATGGATAAGGATGACAGAAGGATTGATCCCTTTGACTTGTCATGCTGGAGAAGAGTCTTGACCATACCATGGACACCAAGAAAACAAGTAAGTTGGTCTTTGAGAGGATGAAACAAGTTGTTCTCTGGAGGCTAGGATTTTGAAACTTCATCTCACATACTTTGGGCATTTGGCCAGGAAGGAGCAGTCTTTGGAGAAAGACATCATGCTTGGAAGGGTGGACAGACAGCACAGGAGAGGAAGACCCCAGATGAGAACAACTGATTCAATAACTAGGGTAATGGGGTTAGGTGTGTCAGAGCCAATTAGATTGGCTCAGGATAGAGCTATGCTGAGTAGAGGAATATACCAGTAGAAATGCATTCCCTAGAATAAAAAGGTAGCACTAGTCCAGGAATAAAGCTCAGACAGTAAAAAGGAATGAGACAGAAATCTGAATGATAATGGAAAGAGTAAGCGCAGGAAGGAAGTTGGAAGAGTGCTGTTCCATTGTGAGGATTCAAATAAAAATGTGTATGAACTCATAATGGAAAGCCACTTTAAAACGTAATAACAGACTATTAACAATTTTATCTTGAAAACATGAATTATCATGGCTTATATCCACTTAGCAGTCCCTTTAGCAGGTTGCCTATGATGCATTATTCTGGTTTAAAGTTTGCCCAGTAATAACACTTTCTTTTTCTTCTAGAAATAAACAAATTGTTAAAATTATCTTGAAAATTGGTTTGTGAACTATACAGGCAATTCTCAGCTTATAAACATCTGATTTGTAGGCAAATCCAATTTGCTTCTTAATTTATGTAAATTTGCTCTCAGTTTTAAACTAGTAGGGAACAACCAGAATTTCAGTATAGATTCAAAAGAGGTCATAGAATGAGGGATAACACTGCTTATGTCACCTGGATCCTGTCTGAAAGCAGGAAATACAAGAAAGATGTTTACATGTGCTATATGGACAAGCAGAGCCAAGGAAGAGGAGATAGAAGATTTTTACCAACTTTTACAATCGGAGATTAATCGAACATGCAGCCAAGATGCATTGATAATCATGGGTGACTGGAATGCAAAAGTCGGGAACAAAGAGGAAGATTCAGTAGCTGGAAAACATGGACTCGGTGACAGAAATGGAGCTGGAGAGAGAATGATCGAATTTTGCACAA
>NW_006400369.1:65978-72375 GCF_000299155.1 Elephantulus edwardii | reverse complement strand
CGCAGGAGAGGAAGGCCCTCTATGAGGTGGATTGATTCAGTGACTGGGATAATTGGGATGGGAGTGTCAGAGACAGTGCGACTGGCACAGGACAGAGCGGAGTTTAGGGCTGTTGTACATAGGGTCGCTATGAGTCACAGGCGACTCAACGGCACATAACAAAAACAACATATGGACTATGAAAACACATTTTCACATTTGATATACTATGTGGATCAAAATTAATTCTGGATAACACTGAAAGAATGGAAATTCCAAAACAATTATTCTGCTTATGCAGAAATTATACATGAACCAAGAGGCAGTTAATATCAAGGGTATATGCCATGGTTTAAATCAGGAAAAGTGTGAGGTTTGAATCCTTTTAACATTGTTGCTGTTATGTGCCATAAAGTCGCCTGTGACTCATAGTGACCCTATGGACAACAGCTCTAAACCCTGCCTTATCCTGTGCCAATCTTATTGTCTCTGACACACCTACCCCCATTATGCCTATCACTGAATCAATCCATCTCATCAAGGGTCTTCCTCTGTTGTGCTGTCCCTCCACCCTCCCAAGCATGATGCTCCTCTCCAAGGACTGGTCCCGTCTTGCAGTAAGTCCAAAGTACATCAGACAAAGCTTCAGAATACCAATTCCATATATATGTCAAACAAAAGTGGACTATATGAAGATTGTGGCATCAGAATTGGAGGAAAATTTCATCAACAACTTATATTACATGGATGGTACAACCTTGTTTGCTAAAAGTAAAGAGGAATGAAGCACTTCCTTAAGATCAAAGACTGTACTCTTTCGTATAGATTAGATTACACCTTACCATAATCAGTAGATAGTATCATGATAAACGAGGAAAAGATTTAAATTGTCAATGATTTCATTTTACTTGGCTCTCTAATCAACACTCAAGGTAGCAGCAATCAAGAAATTTAAAGATATGTTACACTGGGCAAACTGCTGCTAAGGACTCTCTGAAATACTGAAGAGCAAGAATGCCAGTTTAATGACTTGACTCAAGCCATAGTATTTTCAATTTCTTCATATAGATGTCAAGTTATAAACAGATGAATGTTTTTAAATTGTTTTTAATTCATTTTTATTTACCATAACACCCAAACAAAGATAGTACAAGAAAGCACATACCAATACCCCAGATGAAAACTGATTTTTAAAACCTTAAAAAAATTAGCAAATGGAATTCACCAATACATAAAAATAATTATTGCAGATCAAGGCCACCAGCTGCTCTGAGGGAGAAGGATAGACAATCTTCTCCTGTGCAATTAACTGCCTCTGAAAACCCAGCAGAGGGTCAGTTAAGGGTCAGTCATGACTCAGAGGTACACAAGAACAACATGATGATAAAGTGAGAATTTTTCAAGAGAAGCAAGGCTGGCTCAAAATCCACAAGTCAGGAAAGTAAGGCACCAGTCGATAACATAAAGAAGAAAATTATACGATCATAATAATGAATAAAGAAAAAGAATTTGACAAAATTAAACATTCATTCATGACAAAAAACTTCGAAAAAGAAGAATAGAGGAGAATTTCCTTGACTTTATAAAGGCATGTACAAATATTCTACAGCTAAGCTCATACTTTATGGTGAAAGACTCAAAGCATTCCCCACAAAGATCAGGACCAAATTAAGGTTGTTCATTTTCACTGTTATTCAATATAGTTTCACTGCAGTGCAATACAGTAAAAGAAAAAAAACAAAAGACATGTATGTTACAAAGCAGCAATTAAACATCTCTATGAAGAAAGCACAGGATAGGACTGGATGCAGATCTGTTGTTCACAAGGTTACTAGAAATCTTTTTTTACTTGATGGCACTTAACAACAACAACATGTTTCCAGGAGGGACCAGTCCTCAGAGAAGGACATCATGCTTGGAAGAGTGGAAGGACAGTGCAGGAGAGGAAGACTCCGGATGAGATGGAATAATGAATCATTGACTAAGGTAATGGGGACAGATGTGTTGGAAACAGTGAGACTGGCTCAGGACACGGCAGGATTCAGAGCTACTGTGCACATGATGGCACCTAACAACAACTACAAAGAAAATCCCAAGAATGCTACAAAATAAATTCCTAGAATAAGTAAGATCAACATCAAGGTCAACATAAAGGATCTCGGCTTGGAGGAGGCCTCGGCGCAACTTTCTTCGGTCATCCGCATCTGGATTTATTCTACACCAGCCACCATGCTGCCCAAGTTCGACCCCAACAAGATTAAAGTCGTGTACATGAGGTGTATGTCAGACGAAGCCCCAGAATCCTTGCCTCCAAGGAGTTGCTTGGTTTAGTCCTCTCCAGGGTGAATCTGTTTGTTTTCTTGGCAGTTCATAGTACATTCAATACTCTTCTCCAGTACCACAACTCAAAGGCATCAATTCTCCTTCTGTCCTCCTTGGTCATTGTCCAACTCTCTGATGCATAACAAGTGATTGCAAAGACCATGACCTATATCAGGCGCACATTAGTCTCCAGAGAAAACACCATTGCTCTTGAGTACTTTAGAGAGGTCCCTAACTGCAGACTTTCCCATTGTAATACGGTTTTTTATTTCCTGACTGCTGGTGCCATGAGTGTTGACCGTGGAGCCAAGCAAACTGAAGCTGTGAACAATCTCAATCTCTTCGCCATCCATCCTGATGCTACCAATTGGTCCAGTGGCGAGAATCTTTGTCTTCTTGACATTGAGCCTCAGTCCATACTGAAGGCTGCAGTCCTTGACCCTCTGCAGTAAGTGCATGAGGTCCTCCTCAGTTTCAGCAAGCAGGGTTGTGTCATCTGCATAACGCAGATTGTTAATAGATCTTCCACCAATCCTGATGCCACAATTCTCCTCATAGAGCCCAGCCTCCCGGATAATCTGCACTGCATACAGGTTGAAAAGGTATGGAGACAGGACACATTCCTGGCGTACACCCTTCCCAATTTTGAACCATGCATTGTTACCCTGCTCTGTTCTGACTACCGCCTCTTGGTCCAAGTATAGGTTTCACGTTAGCACGATTAGCATGTTGCAAGGAGGGACAGGTCCTTGGAGAGGGACATCATGCTTGGGAGGGTGGAGGGACAGCGCAAGAGGGGAAGACCCTGTATGAGATGGATTGATTCAGTGACTGGGGTAATCGGGATGGGTGTGTCAGAGGCAGTGCGATTGGCACAGGATAGAGCAGGGTTTAGGACTGTTGTACATAGGATCGCTATGAGCCGCAAACGACTCGACGGCACGTAACACCACCACCACCACCACCACATGAGGTGTACCGATGGGAAGTTGGTGTCATGTCTGCTCTGGCCCCCCAAATCCGCCGAGTCTGTCTCCAAAAAAGGTTGGTAATGACATTGCCAAGGCCACTGGTGACTGGAATGGAGTAAGGATTACAGCGAAACTGTAAATATTCCAAAGCTAGGTTTTTACTTTAGCTGCCATCTGGATTTAAATCTATTTAGCGAGTTAAGGATGACAGAGCGGGAGACAAATATTATCCTTTTAATTCTCACTTTATTATTCTTTTAATGTGATAAAAATTATCTGACTGGTGTTTCCCTCATAGTAACCTACTGCCTCTCTAGGTATATGGGTATGAAGCCACTTATTTTCCATGATAGTAGTGATAGTATATTTGACTTTGAGATGAACAAGAACAAAAACCCTGCTCAGATCTGACTGAAACTGTATGTTGTTGTGTACTGTCAAGTTAGAACCAACCCATAGCTGACCTTCTGGCAGGTTTTCAGGGGCAGTTAATTACATGGGAGGAGACTGTCTATCCTTCTCCTGAGAAGCATCTGATGGATTCGAACGGCATGCCTTCTGGATTGTAGTTCAGCTTCTTGCCATGAGGCCAACTCATCCAGGCCTAATACAAAATGTATAGAACATATTAATCTAGTCATTTAGGGCTTCCAACCTGTTATAATTAATGTTATTCAACTCACACTGACTTTATCTACAAACACAACAAATACTGCATAGTCCTGAGCCATCCTCACAACCACTGTCTGAGCCCACTGTTTCACTGTGTCAGGCTGCCCAGTTGAAAGTTTCCTCTTTTCTAAGACCCTTTACTTTATCAGACATAAAGTCTTTCTCAAGGGACTGGGCCCTTCTGTGAGTACCTCCAAATTGAGTGACACTACACCTCACCTTCCCCTTTCTAAGTAGCTTGCTGGTTGTACTTCTTCCAACACAGATCCGTTCACTCTTCTTGGCAATATATGGTGTAGTTCAAATGCATCAATTCTTCTTTATTATTTTTTTTATTCTGCATGAGATGGAAAATATCACGGGTAGATGCATCTTTGTTCTTTAATAGTTTCAAGAGGTCTTTTGGAGAAGTATCAATCTGCTTCCAACAGAGATACTGTATATATTTTTATCACTGAACACTATGCAAATGACTTCCTCTTGTTGCTTTTATAAATTCCTAATCTCTTTGCAGGGAGTGCTAATGGCCTACTGGTAACGGATTGTGCTGCCAAACCAAAGGCAAGCTGTTCAAATCCAAAAGCTGCTCCATGGGGGAAAGATGGATGATCTCCTCTGATATGACTTACTGCCTCTGAAAACCTACTGGAGGTTAAACTGTTCTGATTTATGGGCACCCAATTATATCTCTGTGCCATTTAATTTTCCAGCTTTCAATTCCTTAACACCTCTGCTCTAGCTTTAATGCCTTCAGCTAATGTTCTCTACTAGAATTTCTCTCTTGAAACCTGTGCATGATACATTTTCAAACAAAAGGGTTTTTTTTCAGTACTGACCACTCATCTTAGACTATTCTGCTATTGCATTTTCTCACATTGCTCTCATATCTACATGTTTTGTTCTATTCATTTACTGTACTCTTAATCCTTTTACTTTCTGTATCTACTCTCATTTGATTTGATAATAAATTATTTTGTTTTTAACAGAAGTATATTCAACTCAATGAAATCTATTTTGTCTATTCTCTAAGTTATGTGTCAGAGTTCTATTCCATGAGCCCAAGTATCCAGGTGAATCTCTTCCCAGAATACTTTTGTAAAGAATTACTGAAACAGCGGGCATACACTTTTTTTGTTGTTGTTTGTTGTTAGGCTTTTTTTTTTTTTTTTTTTACTTTTAGGCATAAACTCTCTTCTCTTTCTACAAAGATGGGCATGGTGCTAAGGGTGGAACAGCTATTTGTAACCATAATGTTTACATGAGTTAAAGGGCAGACTTGGGGCATCTTCACTTGTGATATCCTTGCAGAGCTCCTAAAAAGCCAGGAATCATCTTCCACTTGACATTGTTTCTTTAGAAAAATAAACCTACTTCTTATTACTCAAAAGGTAAACAGGGTCCCTATTACAGGATTTTCAGGTTTTAGAACATGAGTTTTGTTTTCTTAAAGACACTGAGGTTTATAATTCATGAAAATGTTCATTTCTCCTATTTTAAAGTTAATATTTTTATCTTTTTAAAATTTTTTATTTATCTATTTATTTTTTTTTAACAGGTTTTGGATTTCCATTCATTCATTGCCACAAGGAATTCTAAGTCACTCATATCCCATGATGGTCACTTTGTCCCCATCTTGCAGCACTTAGTCACACAAGAATGGCCAACTTCAGAGAATGAGGAACCCACAGGAAGTCAGGCTGGGAGAATGGTGAGTTGGGAGCAGAGTCGGAAGAGTTTGGTGTGATGATTTCTGCCCATCCTGTGCAGGCAGTGTAGAACTTGAGAGAAGTCCCTAGTCAGCCAGGAGACCCATGGAAAATCTCAATGTCTGAGAGCTGATGTAAAAGAAAAGAAACTTGCTTAGAGAGGAAAGAGAGTAAATATGATTGTTTCCTGAGGCAAAAGAGAAAGATGATACCTAAGAAGAACTTTTGACAAATTATTGTGAAGATTAGAGATTATGTCTTTAAATATTTCACTGCCATGCTTTACACTGGTCTGCCTTTTGTCTGATACTAATCACCTCAACAAACAGAAATCAGAGACATCTGCCTAAACCAAAATAAGATTTTTTACTCCCCTGTAGCTGCCCTCTACATTAAGGATAAAACATAGGATATTCACATAATGATGTTTATTTTCTGATGCCCTCTTAAGTCTCAACCCTCTTTGTGATCTGTGATCCAAACACTTAACTATATATATTTATTCAGACTCATTTCTGGTACCTTGAATATCTGTTCATTTCTGTGGCTGCTTTTCTTCATCATCCATATTATTGTTAAGACATCATGTCTGCAAAGTATTAATAAATGCTTTTCTGGTTGCCCTGGATGAAGATGTTCTCTTGGACCTCCAAATCCCCTGCCCCATGATGTTGTTGTTGTTGTTGTTGTTATGTGCCGTCGAGTTGTTTGTGACTCATAGCGACCCTATGTACAACAGCCCTAAAC
>NW_006400369.1:54546-64602 GCF_000299155.1 Elephantulus edwardii | reverse complement strand
GGGGCCTTATTTTTTGCTATTTCCTTCAAAGCAGCTTGAACTTCTGCCTCCATCACCATCGGCTCTGGCTCAAATGCTATTTCATTAAACTCTTCTGTATCTGCCAATTCCTTTCGATACAATGACTCAGTATATTCCTTCCATCTTCTTTTGATACCTCCTGGATCATTTAACATTCTGCCTAAAGCAGCCTTGATTGTAGCAACTCGAGGTTTGAATTTGTTCTTCAGTTCCTTGAGCTTAAGAAATACTGAACGAGTTCAGCCCTTTTGATTTTCCAACTCTAGCTCCTTGCACATTTCATTGTAGTATTTTGCTTTGTCATTCCATGCTGCCTTTTGGAATCTTCTGTTCAGCTCTTTAGTGTCTTGGATTCTTCCTTGTGCTTTGGCTTCTCTACGTTCCAGTGCAATCTTCTTCTGAAATCTTATGCTTTGTAAAACACAGGGCAGTGTCCATTCCTATTACACAGAATTATCATCTAGCACAATCCCCATCACATAGGAAGTATTAATTAATTATTTGGCTGATAATAGTATATGCTTAGTAATTATAACAGTTTTCAGTTAGGTTCTTCCTATCAGAAAGAATAAACATCCCAGATTATTACCTTTATAGGTTTAGGATTGTTACCTTTATAGGTATGCCAAGGGGTACACTGTCTAGGAATATAAATACTCTGAGGGGATAGGTATGAAAAGACTTTAAAAAGGGTATGTATGAAAAATTTTTTTTTAAAAAAAGGGTATGCACACTTGATTCTCAGAGAACCAATTTCTAGAAACTAAGATTATGTACTTCTTTGATTCAAAGTTGATCGGCCAAAAAATGAGTTAGCCTCATCTTTATTGTGTTGGCAAAAAAATACACAAACTTATTCATGGTCTTGCTGGTATATTCCCCTCAGATGAGAATATCTCTGAGGTCGCAAAGAAAGAGATAAAACAAAAATACTATACAGTTTCTTGAGAAAGCTTTGGTAATGTTTGGTAACCAACATCTCAGACCATATTCCTTCCAGTCTTTCTATGCCTGACACATGTTTCTGTTAAGGGTGAAGCCAAGTATATAAAAAGAGGGTACTGCACACTCATGTTTATTGCAGCTTTGTTCACAATAGCAAAGAGTTGGAAACAACCCAAGTG
Source organism: Elephantulus edwardii (assembly GCF_000299155.1). Taxonomy (NCBI): domain Eukaryota; kingdom Metazoa; phylum Chordata; class Mammalia; order Macroscelidea; family Macroscelididae; genus Elephantulus; species Elephantulus edwardii. Next base: position 63,457 of record NW_006400369.1, on the reverse strand, counting down.
CAAATCAACAAATGGATAGAGAAGCGGTGGTATATTCACACAATGGAATACTACACTGCATTGAAAAACAAGGAAACTCATGAACTATTATACAAAATGGGTGCCTTTGGAGGACATTATGCTGAGTGAAAGATCTCAGTCACAAAAGGACAAATACTGCAAAGTGCCCCTGTTGTAAAGTGGGACTGACATCAGGTTTGGGGGGAAACTAAGAGGGAATAAATTATGTATACTGCATTGAAATAGATGGAGAGAACTGTTTCGGAGGAATCTGTTTAGGAATACTGATTAGGTGTTATTGTCATGAAAAGAGTCCAGAATGAAAGCTGCATAGTGGAGTGAATGGGGGGAGGGAGCCGTATTGTATAACAATGAAAGAATTTTTTTTTTACTGTACTTTTCAAAGAGAAAAGTGAACTGGGGAAGAGGAGTGGGCAGGAAGGAAAGTGTGCAACAATGAATGAATGGAAATCCAAAGTCTCCATAAATTTTCATTAAAATGAAGAAGGTATTTTTATTTGTGGTTCTAATGATCCAAATTCAGTATAATAATTCTGACTAACTTAAATATAACAATATGTTTTGAGGAATTACTATTTTTTCTTTTATGTTCTTTTTTAAAAATTTATTATTAATTTCAATGAAAATTTATAGAGACTTTGGATTTCCATTCGGAATTAATATTTTTTCAAAAACAAAAAACATAAATTAAAATCTTTCATGATTTCTTTTAAGATGTTTGGTAAAAATAAATTGCTGAAACACTTCTTTGAATATATACAAATTCAGATGGGAATCAGTTTCCACAGTATCACTGAATCTTGGGTCTGATCTAAACCTCTTTAAGTGTGCTGGATCTTTCCCAGTCTAAACTCATGTTTGGAGGCTTGAGTCCCTTTCACGTCCTAACTGTATTCACCCCACCTTCAAATTCATCTGCACTTCACTGGAGATTTAATCTATCACAATTTAAATGAGAGGAGCTTGGAGAGGAACTACACTTGGTCATAAGAGTATAAATAGAAAGGTATTAGATCTAAGCCAACAAAATGCTTAAAGGAAAACATGAGATGTATTGGAACAAGACCAAACTATCAATCATAATTTTTTTTTAAATACAGGCTAAGTAGTTAATAGGTACCTCATTCACTGTCTGAGACAGCATACATAGCATACATTTTTCTCATTTATTCAGAAATCATTTAGTGGTAAGCTCTCTTTAGCGGTTACTTGTTAAGAAAATATCTTCTTACCTCAGATAACAACACATAATCAGAAGGATTCAAAGTAGATAGTAAATAAAATATTGAACCTGTTTTACTTTGGTAATTGATACTAAAAACATTGAGCATTTTACATTGTTGTTGTAAGGTGCCATCCGAGTTGACTCCGACTCACAGCACGTTTAAACTGTTGAATGAAAAATTAATTTGTTCATTAAATGTTCATTCAAATCACAATAGAAAGTTTTAAAAAAATTTTTTGTCCAAGAACCATATATACCTATTCCAAATTCCCTATAAATTCCACTTAGAAACACAGACAAAGTATGAATATCATTCATAATCTGAGGACTGCTTTCATTCCATCTTCAACCCCAAGTCCCAGCCATGAGGACTGGATCTTCTAAGAGAGGGCAATTAGCTGGATGAGAATTACAAATATAAGCCTAGTTTGTCTTTTGTGTTATGGGTGAATTGATTTGGGAAGCAAGTTAAAGCAAGGCAGGCAAGGCCTGTGTGTGTTTGTATACAGGATACTGGACACGTAAATCAGAGGTCAAACAGTCTCTTTTTTGTAGGGATAAATCAAGAGTTTCTGCTGATGATGGAGCTGGAGAACATACTTAGAGTTTTATAATTTACATTTTAAAAAATTACAAACAGAAAACTTCTTTGTTTTAGGATTTTTCTACACATGTATACATTTTTGTGTCCATAAACAGAGAGGATATAGAACAATTTCAACATTTCAAAGAATTCCTTTATGTATCCTTTTATAATCAATCATCCCTCCTCCAACTTTAACCCCTGGTAATCATAAATTTGTTCTATTTTTATATTTTTTTTCAGAATGTCATAAAAATGCTATGATACCACAGATTATTTATTGAGACTAGATTCTTTAATATAATTCATTTGAAATTCATTCAAGTTGTTGCATGTATCAGTAGCTCATTATTTTTATTTTTTAGTACTATTCCATTGTGTGGCTATTTATCCACTTAACATTTGAACTGTTTCCATGTTTTTGTAAGTATAAACAATGATACCATCAATAATCATGCATAGCTTTTGTGTGAAAGTAACTTTTCATTTCTCTAAGATAAATACTTGATATTGCTGAGTCATTTCTAACTTTTTAAGAAACTGTCAAACTGTTTTCCAGTGAGGCCATAACATTCTTCATTCCCATTAGCAATGCATTATAGTTCCAGTCACTCTATGTGCTTGCTAGCTATAGACCTGGTACTGCCATATATCTAAAATTCTAAAAAAACACCCCAGAATAGGAATTTATGGAAACTCACAAGAGAAAACTATCCCACATGAATTAGAAAATAGATTTATAGCCTCTGCCTTCCTACTGTTTTATGTTACTTGTGAGGCAGGGAATAGCAAGTATGATTTTATTGCAATTTCAGAAACTGAAAGGAAATTCTAGAATTACCTAGCAGGAGAGCTTCAGGTTTGAGGGTAGATTACACACAATCTGATAGTGTGGAGACTTGCTTATTCACATACACACATTATAAGAAAACACATCTGGAGATGTAGAAAGCATGTTTTATAATTGCTTCACATTTAAGAGTGAAAAACTCCAACATGATCTTTAAGATACATAAATGTTTGGTTTTGACTCTTGGATTAAGGACAGTAGGATATATGGGATGCTGTCTGAATCTTGGACTGGATGTCCAGCATGGTTCCTCACATGACTGTCAACTGATGCTGGCTGATGACTGGGAGCTCAGTTGGGATACCAGCCAGGGTGCCTACATATGAAGTCTCGCATCACAGTCTCAATATAATTGTATTTTTCAGAGCAGATGGCTTTCCTAGGTCATGGTATTGAGTTGTCTCTGCTTCCTTTTTAATCTTTCTTTGGTATGAATCCCTTTGTGCTGTATAAGAGTGAACTATGCCTTATAGGTATTTCCATATTCATTATTTTTCTATGACCTATATGTTGTTCGAGCAGTTGTTAAAGGATATCTCCCTAATAAGGGATACTGTGAGATTTTTCTCTAGTTAGAATTTTGCAATATTGAACAAGGCAGATACTGGTTATCTCTTTCTAGAACATAAATTTTTATTTCAAATAAGGCATTAATTATGACTAAATTAAATCCTACTTTTATTATACTTATCTTGGGCTGTGACTAAAAAAAGCCTTTCTGCGAGTTTTATGTGTTTGCTGGTTTGAAACACCATAGTGAAAATGTTCACAATTGTTTTCCAATCAAAGTAAGCGATGCTGTGAAGGTTCTGAGTTATTTGGTAGTAGTAAAAACTGAATGAGCATACGTATGTCCTAAGACCTAGCAATTCCACTACTGGGTAGATAAACAAGAAAAATGCACATATATGCATACCCAAAGACAATTCATGTTCACAGAAGCATTATTTATTATGACTCTAAGCTGTAAACAATGAAAAACCTCCATCAACAGTAGAACAGGTAAATGTGATATAATTATACAATGGAATTCCATACTGTCTGAAAAGAAATTAAGTTCTGCCATATGAAATATTGATAAGTCTTAGAGAACACAGATAAATAGAATATCCATATATGAAAAAAGTAATATGATTATTTTCTAACATATGTTATATAATCTATTTTGAATCATAACAACCCTATGTGCCAGCCTAGAAATGTTCCACAGGATCTCCTAGGCTGTCATTTTTATAAAGCAAATCACTTGCTCTTTCTCTTGGAGTGGCTGAGTGGTTTCAAACCACCAGCTTTTTGTCTAGGAGCTGAATGCTTTATGTGTTGCCAGGGCTCCTTCTATAGAATGTATTTTCTAATTTGTACAGTCTTATAATATGTAAAAACTAATTTATAATGTTAGAGCTATGGTTCACTTCAAAAAGGTAACAAATGGTTTTTATTCCATACTGCAATGAAAAATATGATTCACATCTCCATGGACCAGCACAGTCAGTCATCTGTTAACTACTGGTTCACAAAAAATACCTGCACTGAAACATGCAATTTAAAATATTTGACAATGAAACTTACACTTGCTTTATCTGATAACAAAAACTGTGACATGTCATTTTCAATGATTTTTATAATTTGTATAGTAATATTTATTGATCATTAGAGAACTAAACTCATTTTTTCACACAAGCAGTAAATAAACACATGGTACACAGTACTTTAAATTGCAGAGAATTCATTATTAGCCTTAAAAATATATGGTACAGAGTTGACTATGACTTTAAAAATTTTTGTTAAAATAGTCACATCACTTGTATTTCAGTTTCTTCTCGTGAGTTTTCTGATGGACTGTGAGGTTTGACTTACAACTAAAGAATTTTCCACATGCCTTACATTCATATGGTTTCTCTCCTGTGTGAGTTTTCTGATGGCGAATTAGATTTGACTTCCTACTAAAAGCTTTCCCACACTGAAGGCATCCATTGGATTTCTCCCCTGTATGTATTCGATGATGAACAGTGAGGATTGCCTTCTGGCGGAAAGATTTCCCACATTCATTGCAAATATAGGGTTTTTCCCCTGTATGAATTCTCTGATGGAGAGTCAGTGTTGTCTTTTGACAGAAAGATTTCCCACATTCGGTACATATATAGGGCTTCTCTCCTGTATGAGTTCTCTGATGCACAGTAAGGGTTGTCTTCTGGATAAATGCCTTCCCACACTCATTACACTGATATGGTTTCTCTCCTGTGTGAGTTCTCTGATGATCAATAAGGTATGACTTCTTTCTAAAGGCACTCCCACACTGAGTACATTCATAAGCTTTCTCCCCTGTATGTGTTTTGTTATGTCTAGTAAGTGTCGCTTTCTGGCGGAAGGACTTCCCACAATCAGTACAAAAATAAGGTTTCCCTTCTATATGCGTCTTCTCATGAAGTGTGAGAGCTGTCTTCTGACGGAAGGCCTTCCCACACTGACTACAAACATAAGGTTTCTCACCTGTGTGAATTCTTTGATGATCAATGAGATATGACTTCCTCTTAAAGCTGTTCCCACAGTAAGGACAATGAAAGGGTTTCTCTGTTTGAGATCTCTCGTGCATTATGAAAACAGTCTTCTTGCAGAAGAATTTTCCAGATTTACCATATGCATAGGGCTTCTTTTCCATAAGAGTTTGTGGATGGACACTGGCATTTAATTTCTGGATAAAAGGTATATCATCTTTATCATGTTCATGAGATCTTCCACCTCGGTGAACTGTAGTGTCTGTAAAAAGCATTCCTTTTATAAAGAAGGGCTTTTCACACTCATTATGTTCAAACAGTTTCTCTGGAGCTTGGACTTTCTGATGCTGAATAAGCTCCTGTTTGTAACCAAGACCCCTCTCTGTTTGTTTATGGAGATCCACTACAGAATGAACTTTCTCATGCTTTGCACTGAGGAAAGATTTCTCCCATCTACTACTCTCACCAAACTTCTCTCTTACAGGGTTAATACTTCTAATGACAAAATCAGAAATATTTTTCAAAGCTTTTCCTTCTGTTTTAGAGTTACATAGTGTTGTTGTTTTCGCAGTAATTTGGTTTTTACCTAGGCTAACTGCTTTCCCATTAATGTTACTTCTTTCTTTGATTCGTTTTCTGTGGTTGATGAATATACCTGATTTGGGATGCTTGTCTTGGTATTTTCTGAACATCATTAAAACATCTCCACTTTCCTCATTTTCTTCTAGAAAAGAATACAGTTCACAACACTGAGAATTTCTATGCATTTACTGAGGGCTTGATTCAGATACAAACAACTTATATGGGACTATTGTGTTCTACATAAAAACCAATATAAATTCCTTTTAGATAGGAAGATGGGACAAAATATACATGTAAACTCAGCTGCACTGTTAAAATATGGATAAATTGACCCATGCAAAAACCATCATGTGTTTGACAAATTATTTAAGGTACACTGAAAAGATGTAATAAACACAAAGATAAGGGAACATGAGACAAAAGATGAATTCTTACAGAGAAACTAAGATTCATATAGTACTAAACAGAGAGCAGTATGACAAAGAAAATGGTTCAAATGGCAATAAGTGCCTAGACATTTATTACCTAATGCCTATATAACTGCCATAAAATGCTTCTACTAATTTTTCATTTCCATTTATTAGCTTATCTATGACAAATAAACTTTCTCTAAAGCTCAGTCCTAGTAAGAATAGAAAATAAATAAGAGAGCAAAGTATATTTACAACACAAGTAATAACCATACATCTTAATTGCTGCTACCAAGAAATAGACTGCCTTCCTGAGAATCTTATGGACATGTTAGAATCCAATTTCTCCAAAAGTGTTCACTTATTTTTTTCTATTAGTATTATCAGATGGTTTGAAATCAGAAGAAAATTATGGCCTGGACTATCAATTTCCAACAACTTATTTTTATGTTATTTTTATGTACTATGCAGGAGTGGCATCCACTTCCTAAACAACATGTCTCTGGAAACTTTATCAACTTTGATAAGTGATGATGGTTATGGAAGGGCTTCAGGCCTTTTTGCATAGGGTCACTATGAGTCGTGTTTGACTCAACAACAACATAGTCTTTAAAGCAGGAGAAGGATGGGAAGTCACCTCCCATTTAATTAACTGCCTCTGAAAACCCACCAGAGGGTCAGCTATGGGTTGGTTCTGACTCGTGTGCAGTATACAACAACAACAGTTTTTAATATGGGCTACATCTCAGTTTCAGGAGAACAAAAATCTTCACCACTGGAACAACAGGCAACATCATGATAGATGGAGAAAAGACTGGTGTTATCAATGATTTTGTTTTACTTGAATCCACAATCAACACCCATAGTAGTAGCAGTCAAGAAATGAAAAGATGTTTAAAAAATATAAAAAGATGTGTTACATTAGGAAAATCTGCTATCAAGAATCTCTCCAAAGTACTAAAGATCAACAATATCAGTTTAAAGACTAAGGTGCTCTTAACTCAAGCCACAGTGTTTACATTTGCTTCCTATGCATCTGAAAGTTAGACAATGAGTAAGGATAACAGAAAAAGAATTGTTGAATTGTCCTGGCAAAGAATACTGGATATTCCAAAGGACTAACAAATCTGAAGCAAGGATGATGAAACTTCATCTCACATACTTGGGCATATTATCAGGAGGGTCTGTCTTTGGAAAAAGATTATCATGCTGGGAAAAGTAGAAGGTCAACAAAAGAAAGGAAAACTCATCAACATAGTGACTCTAACAATGGGATTGAGCATAGCAGAGATAGTAGAATGGCTCAGGATAGAAAAAGATTCAGATCTACTATTCATAAAGTTACTATGAGTGATGGTGAACTTTATGGCACCTAAGAACAACATATAAAATTTAACAAGGTATAAATAAAAGCAGATTGCTGGAAATTTTACATACTCTCTGAAAAATGCCTACGCATCTGTCAGTTTGTTTTACTATGGTGAGCTGTGTGTTGTTGTGATGCTCAATGCTATGCCATTGGTGTTTCAAATATCCACAAGGACATCCACGGTGGACAAGTTTCAATGAAACTTCCAGACTAAGATAGACTAGGAAGTAGGACTGGCCATCCGCTTCTGAAATAACAGGCCCTCAAAAACTCTATGAATGCTAGTAGAATACTGTCTGATACTGTATTGGAAAATGAGCCCTTCAGGTTGGGAGGCCAAACAGGACTGGTGAAGAGCTGCCTCCTCAAAGCAGAATCTACCTTCAGTTTTACGAAGTTCACTATGAGTCACAGACAACTGAGGGGGTCACTAACAACAACAAAAAATGTAAAATGCTCGGTTTTATAATACTGATTTATAGATTCAAATTTATACTTTTGTCCATCAACAAATGAATGAACAGAAAAACTATGACATTCACACAATGGAATACTACACAGGATTGAAAAATAATGAACTAGGAAAACATTACACAACATGGGTGAGCCTGGAACACATATGTTGAGTGAAATATCTCAGTCATAAAAGGACAAATACTGCATAACACTGCTGTTATAAACTAGGACTAACATGGGGAGTTGAGAGGAGAACAGGAAAAGAGTGGCTAGATAATGAATACTGCATTGGAACAAATGAGAGGAAGAATGGCCCGGAAGGAATATATGATTACATATTAACAACAATCTGGAATAAGAGGTGCATCGCAAAGTAGATTGGAAGAGGGAAAAGGGAGGAAAAGGGAATAAAATGTGCAACAATGAAAGAATTTTTTTAAGCTTTATTTTTTTTAATAATTTTAATGAGCATTTACAGAGATTTTGGATTTCCATTCATTCATTGCTGCACTTCTCTCCCTGCCAAGCTCTCCCCCCCTCCCCCAGTTCGTTCCTCTCCCTCAAAAGCAAAAGAAACACTCCCTCCCTGGTACACAATCCCCCCCGCACCCCTCCCGCCGCCCCAAGTACATTCCACTATGCAACTTTAATTGTGGACTCTTGTGATAACCATAGTACACTATCATACATCGCTTTTAAATTATTCAGTCCCTCATCTGTTTCAGTGTAGTATACACAATTTATCCAGTTTTTCTTAGTCTTACCCCAACCCTGATATCAGTCCCATTTTACAACAGTGGCACCATGCATCATTTGTCTTTTTGCGACTGAGATATTTCACTCAGCATAATGTCCTCCAGGATCACCCATTTTGAATAATATTGCATAAGTTCCTTGTTTTTCAATGCAGCATAGTATTC
>NW_006400369.1:42352-53965 GCF_000299155.1 Elephantulus edwardii | reverse complement strand
CAAATACTTTTTCCCAGTCTGTGGCTTCCCTTTTTACCCTGTTGGAGAAGTTTTTGGATGTGCATAGGGATTTGATTCTTAGAAAGTCCCATTCATCTATTTTATCTTCTCTTGGTTTTAGATTTTTCAGGATACTTGGAAGACTGTTTATGTTGTGGATTAGGACTACTAGAGTTCTTCCAAGCTTTTCTGTAATGAAGTTTATAGTCCTTGGCTTTAGTCCTAGATCCATGATCCACCTTGAGTTGGTTTTTGTACATGGAGTGGGGTGTGGAGAAAGAATTTTCTTAAAAGGAAAAACCATGTACACCCATGTTTATTGCTGCTTTGTTCACAATAGCAAGGAGTTGGAAACAACCTAAGACCCTTCAACAAATGAATGGATAGAGAAGCTGTGGTATTGTCACACAATGGAATACTACGCTGCACTGAAAAACAAGCAACTCATGCAATGTTATTAAAAATGGATGATCCTGGAGGACATTATACTGAGTGAAGTATCTCAGTCACAAAAGGACAAATACTGCACATTGCCACTGTTGTAAAACAGGACTGACATCAGGGTTGGGGGGAGACTGAGAAAGATGGGTTCAATAATGTATACTGCTTTGAAACAGATAAGCGAGAAAACTGTTTAAAAGGGTTATGTGATTAGGTATTTTTGTCATGACAGGACTCCAGAGTGAAGGCTGCATGGTGGAGTGGACCTGGGGGAGGGATTACAAAACAATGAAAGAATTTTTATTTTACTTTTCCAAGAAGGTACTGTATTAGGGGGGAGGGTTGGGAGGGGAGAAAAGTGCATCAATGAATGAATGGAAAACCAGTCTCTATAAATTTTCATTGAAATTAATAATAAAAAAAAATTTGAAAAAAAGGAAAAACCCTTTATACCTCAGAATTCAATATTTTACTATGTTCTGATTGTAGATTAATGCATTTTTTTGTTATCTGAGATAAGGAGACAATCTCAGCACATATAACTAATGAGAATTAAGGAATAAATAATTTATTTTTTAAAAAAATGATTTCTGAATGGATGAGAAAGATGTCTTTCTTGCATGATATCTCAAACAATGAGGTAGTTATTAAATACCTCTGTTTAATAGTAGCCTCTCTTACAGGCTACAGTATGAAAAAAGTAACAAGTCTACAAACTGGTTCAGTTATAAGAACACATGAAATAAGAACACATTCAGATTTTTTTTTCAATTTTGATGAATCAGAATGATAACAAGAACAGGAAAGATTACTAGTCAAAGTCCTGGAATGGAAGGCTTAGAAGAGCAATAGTGTACCTTTGAAGAAGCTGGATGGAAGAGGCTGGATTATTGCTAGGACTGTGAAGAATGACTCACAAAGTGACACACAGGTGACCACCATCTTTGAATTGGGCACCCTTGTTTATCACTCTGGCAATCAAGAGATTTGGTTGTGATGCAGTGGCAATGCTGCTTTTGTTTTCTAAGAGGAAGATTAAGTTTCTAGCAGGATGTCAACCAGTAACTTTTCCCATTCCAATTCACCAGTTTACAAATTCAGGTCAGTTTGGATGACCATGATTGAATGGTCTAAAACTCTGCATGTAAAATAGAACCTTATCTGGGGGGAATTATGTTGGTAGAGAAAGAACTCTCAGATAAAACAATGATGCTGTATCAAATATGAAATTACTAGATTATATTTGAGTATATGTTTGTACAGAAAGACACCCAAGTGTTGACGACTCTCCTTCATAGGGTCGCTATATGAGTCGCCTGCAACTCGACGGCACTTAACAACAATAACATCAACATAGAGAGAGGAATCAGCTAGCCCAGTGGACAGAAAGCGATGCTACCAAGCCAAAGGTAGGTGACTTTTAATCCGCAGCCCTTGGGCCTGTCTTTCATTGTTTTTGTTCAGACATTCCTCTAGGTTGTATAGCCCTGGTGTACAAGTTGCTGTACAGTGGTAGCTTGTGGTTGCTGTGAGGCTGAACACTATGACACTGATGGGTCAAATGCATTACCCAATGCAGACAGAGAGTAAGGTGGAGCTCCCCGATTAAAACAAGCTTGGAAGCAGAAGTGGCATCCACTTCCATAATAGCTTGCCTCCAGAAACCCTATGAAACTGGACAGAGGATGAAAGACACCCAAGCATTGAGGACTCTGCTTCATAGGGTCGTTATGAGTTGCCTGCAAATCAACAGCACTTAACAACAATAACAACATATGTTTGTATATAATACAAATAGTAGAATGAGAATTTAGGGAGGTGAAGGACAGACAAGATCTAGGATCATTTAATAGAGGAAGTAAAATTCGCTCTTTTAATGAAAAAATATGCAGTATTAATGATGGGCATATTATATATAATAACAGAGCCCTAAACTCTGCCCTATCCTGTGCCAATCTCACCATCTCTGACACACCTACCCCCATTACCCAGTCACTGAATCAATTCATCCCATCAAGGGTCTTCCTCTTCTGCACTGTCCCTCCAACCTCCCAAGCATGACGTCCCTCTACAAGGACTGGTTCCTTCTTGTAACATGTCCAAAGTATATCAGACGAAGCTTCAGAATCCTTGCCTCCTAGGAGTAGCCTGGCTTTACCCTCTCCAGGAAAATAGAGCCACATAATGCCACCCCAAGGTATGTACATGGCATGACCACATATCCATGAGTCTTAAAAGCAGCAACATAGATAATACGTTTACCAATGGTCACTGTAGCACTAATCTTAATAGTTAAAAGGTGGAAACACATTAAAGTTCATCAACAGATAAATGCACAAAAAAAATGTGATACATACACATATAGTGAAGAAAAACTGAGCCAAAAGAGAAGTTCTAAACATGCTACAAATGGATGAACCTTGAAAACATTACACTGAATAACATAACCTCACTCCTAAAATATCTAGGATTAACAGATGAATAGAAACCAAAATTATTGGTACCAGAAAGAGGAATAAGGGAGATAAGAGGAGCCAATGTTTATGAAACAATAAGTTTCTACTTATGGTGACAGAAAATCTGGTAATGATTATTGGTGATGGTTGGACAACATGATCAGTATAACTGATATTACTAAACTGTACACTTGAAAACAATGAATTGGAAAATATTTTATTACATGTATTTTCACAATAATAAAAAAAGAGGTGAGGGGAGACTAAACACATTTAAAGATATCAATTACCAATTACCGGAGACTTAATATCTACTAGATTGTTTGTATCTAGTCAGCCTCACCTAGGTAGGTTTGATTCGGATAAATTATCTTTGTTGTCCATAGCTCTTCACCTTGTTCCAACTTACAGATCATGTCAGGTTTAGTCATGTGAAGCCCTGATAAAGAAAATGAAACTCAGTCTAAATTGTTTGGACTTCAGAGCTACTGAAGGAAGAAAAAGAAACAGTTTCAGAGGGGCAAATGAGGTATACATTTACATCTTACCAAAGTTAATACTTTGCACTGAGCAAGTGAGGACATAATCATACTTTCTGCTAACGAGAGGGATTCGTCACCTCTGATCCCTGAAATTTAAAATTCCATATGTTTCAAGAATTCTTGGAAAAGATGCATAACATAAAAAGATTATAAAGTTTTTCTTACCCACAGAAATGAGATGACAATAGTTTTCCAACATCACATCCCTGTAGAGGGACTTCTGAGTAGAGTCCAGTTGTTGCCATTCCTCCTGGGTGAAGTTCACAGTCACATCTTTGAATGTCACGGATCCCTGTAAGGGTATACTCTAGTTCATCTTGAAGTGGTAGGAACTGGGTAAAAACTTGCTAGTGATAACCTAGTTCTGACTATAAGTCCTATTGGCACAGTGGTTAAAACAATTCGCTCTAAGCAGCTGCCCACTGAACCTACCAAACAAGCACTCTTGGAAGAAAGATGTAGCAAACTGCTTGTGTAAAAATTACAGCCTTGGAAAACTCAACAGTAATGGGATACAATATGGATATGGATATGGTCGTTTCCAGCCATATGCATGAGTCAAAACTAGTTTCCTTAATACAGAAAAAGCACTCTGAAAATGCATTTTGCTGTATTAATTATTACCTCATGCTGAAGAATGGGAATCCCAGAACATTTAATTGTGCTAATGCGAAACCTATACTTGGACCAAGAGGCAGTTGTAAGAACAAAGCAGGGCAACACTGCATGGTTCAAAATTGGGAAGGGTGTACGCCAGGGATGTGTCGTGTCTCTATACCTTTTCAACCTGTATGCAGAGCAGATTATCCGAGAGGCTGGGCTCTATGAGGAGAAGCGTGGCGTTAGGACTGGTGGGCGATCTATCAACAATCTTCATTATGCAGATGACACAACCCTGCTCGCTGAAACTGAGGAGGACCTCATGCACTTACTGCAGAGGGTCAAGGACTGCAGCCTTCAATATGGACTGAGGCTCAATGTCAAGAAGACAAAAATTCTCACCACTGGACCAATCGGTAGCATCAGGATGGATGGTGAAGAGATTGAGATTGTACACAGCTTTAGTTTGCTCGGCTCCACGGTCAACACTCTTGGCACCAGTAGCCAGGAAATCAAAAAACATATTGCGATGGGAAAGTCTGCGGTTAAGGACCTCTCTAAAGTACTCAAGAGCAACGGTGTCTCTCTGGAGACTAAGGTGCGTCTGATACAGGCCATGGTTTTTGCAATCACTTGTTATGCATCAGAGAGTTGGACAATGACTAGGGAGGATAGAAGGAGAATTGACACCTTTGAGCTGTGGTGCTGGAGAAGAGTATTGAATGTACCATGGACTGCCAAGGAGGCAAGGATTCTGAGGCTCTGTCTAACATACTTTGGACATGTTGCAAGGAGGGACAGGTCCTTGGAGAGTGACATCATGCTGGGCAGAGTGGAGGGACAGCGCAGGAGGGGAAGACCCTCCATGAGGTGGATTGATTCAGTGACTGGGGTAATCGGGATGGGTGTGTCGGAGGCAATGAGATTGGCACAGGATAGAGCAGGGTTTAGGGCTGTTGTACATAGGGTCGCTATGAGTCGCAAACGACTTGACAGCACATAACAACAACAACATGCTAAAAATATGTAACAAGATTATACTATGTACCATGACTCACTGGCTGCCTGGTAGACGAAAAAAAAAAAGACTCAAATGCAGATCTAACAACATTCAACAAATGTTACAGATCTGACAATAGAGTTATGTATAACTTAAAGCATCACAAAGCAAAACAAATTATATGTTCTTAGCTTCATTGAGGAAAGCTGGCTGCTTGGTAGACTAAAAATGAATCAAATGCAGATCCCATACATGAGAACTTAGAAAGTAAGAGGTTTATATGTAACAACATTCAACAAATGTTACATATCCAATGACAGAAGTATGTATAAGGTAAAGCTCAAAAAGCAGAACAAATAATATAGTCTTAGTTTGAAGACATAATTTTTTGTATTTACAACTAATTTGTTTACAGGAACACAGCATATATTAGTTTTTAAAAATTTAAAGGGAGAGGAAAATTAGTACATGATGAAAAAGCTCATCATGTTAGAAAATAGTCTTTGAGCTATTTCTAAGAAGAAAATGATATACAGAGATAGGCAGTGAGAATACTATGAAATAATACTAGATTTCTTGCAGAACAACCCTAAGAAAATATTATCAAGCACACTTTGAACATATTTAATAATAAGCACTAATGACAATCAACATTGTTAACAAATACTAGTTTTAAGCATGTTGTTAAGTGCTGTAGAGTTGTAGACGACCCATAGCGACCCTCTGAATGAAAGTCTTGAACACAAAACTTTCATCTTTTCTCCAAGGTCATAGAGTTTCTGGAGGCAAGCTTTTTTGGAAGTGGATACCAGTCCTGCTTCTAAGCTTGTTTTATTCAGGAGAGCCACAAAAACCAAGCAAGATTAAAATTTTTCTCCCTTTTAATATGCCTTACACATTCTGTTGTGGTACCTGGGCCTCTTTGCATCTGCACATTCTTTATATGAGAAAATTTTATTTGAGATGCATTAGATGGAAAAAAATTAATTAACCAATGTGAGAGATGCCACCTAGATTAAAGTGATATGTATGGGCTTGACAAGGGAGTACTGATTCCTACTTGACAAGCAACTAAAGGATTTGTCATAAATTGATTGTATAGAGGAAAAAAGGAGATGTGTAGCTCTTATTACACAAGCAAATTGGAGGACATGATGACTAGAAAAGAGAAATTGAAACAGAAGAAGGAGTAGACTAAAGTGGAGGAAATGAGGTAATGAGAGTAAAAACTTTAGATAAATACTTGAAATATCTGTGGGACATAAAAGAAATTATTTAAAAAAAAGAAGAAGTTATTGGTAATTGTTGGATGTTGGCTATATGGTTCTGACACTCTACACAGATGTACAGATGGAGAGAGGTATTTGAGGCTCATTAGATACATGATAGTGAGGTCTTGGGAGTGAATCTTACTGTATATGGAGAAAAACGGGGAGCAGAACCAATACAGCATCTAAAAGATACCAATTTGGCTGGTAGATTAATTTTCTGAAGGAAAGATACAAAAACAAAGTACCACTTTTATGTTAAGAACTAAATATTTCAAAAGTTCTATTTCTAGGTGAATAGAGCAAACCAAGTATTAACATTTATTTCTCCTTAAGTATATAAAATAATTATAAGAAATAAAAAAGATAAGAATAAACCTAAGTCTATAACAATATAGGAATATTGGTAAGATTTTCAGTGGCTGACCTGTTGCATGAATGGCTAACAGGTATAAGTGAAATAAAAAGAGAGATAAGACAGAATAAATTAAAAAATGTATTTTCTATTCATGCTTGCAATAAAATCTCTACCGTGGAAATTTCACAAAACAATTTCACAAACTAATGCTGTTACCTTAACAATCCTATTTTTTTTATCCTGTTATCATAAAACCTGTTATTGCAAAGATCAGATGGTGGTTTTCCTTCTGAACTTCAGGACTACTCACAACTTAGATTTCATATCAGTGTCTAGACAAAGTGGATTTCTTCACTTAAATCTAGATAATGAATTTCCTTTGCAACACTTCCGGAGAAGACAGAGAAAGGAGATAATGAATGTCATAATCATATAATATTAATACTGCAGCTGGAAGTTCAAATTTGTGAACAGAGATCAGTACTCTGTTCTGAGCAGAAAAGGCACCAAAGTGATAAAATTTAAAGTAACAACTTTGAATGAATGCTTCCTTAAATTTTGCCTAGCCTGCATGTTTGCCTCACCCTAACTCTAGTTGCTGTTGTTGTTATGTGCCGTCGAGTCATTTGTGGCCCATAACGACCCTATGTACAACAGCCCTAAACCCTGCTCTATCCTGTGCCAATCACACTGCCTCTGACACACCCATCCCAATTACCCCAGTCACTGAATCAATCATCTAGCTTAGTGCTAAGAAACTGCACTGGCAACTCAAAGACATGAGGTTCAAATCCAGCAGCAGTTTTGTGAGAGAAAGAGAGACAATCTCCACTGGTGCAATTTATAGCCTCTAAAAACTCACTGGAGGGTCAGGTATGGGTTGGGTCCAATTTAACAGTATAAAACAAAAATGTAACAAGATGATCATAACTGGAAACCAATTCTATGCAAACAAATCCTAATATCCAAGATCTTTAAGGATAAGGAAGTAAATGTTCATGTAACTGGGGGAAGAGAGGATAATTATTTAATAAAAGAAAGGAAATATTAAGTTACCTGAGACATGACTTTGAAATTGGCAAGAGATGAAGCTTTCTCTTTTGGGTTCTTGGAAGAGTCCTGAAAAGAAAGACATGGAGATACAAGGCCATATTTGACTTGAACATATCCTCAGAATAACTCAAGATAAATCTATATTAATTGTCACTGTTTTAGTACTTGCATACTCTGTATGCCCCCCATAAACACATAAAGGAGATTAATGAGAAAATGAACAAATCTTTCTCTACTCCTAATGTTAGAAACCCAATCCTTTGGGAAAGCTGAATGGATTCTGGCCAAGTTATTTTAACTTGGAAAAAGAGAACATTATGCTTTGCCCTTCCTTGTTGCTCCAAATTCCACCACCCATGCAGCACAGGTTGATTGTTTCAGAGTGTTCTTTGTGGTACCAGGAATGCGTAAGACTATCTGACTCCCAACATCCTGATGAAGTTAATAACTTTCTAATCTTGGCCTAAAAAGATCTGTATTAGAGTTTTATAATCTTAATGAGAATAATTTCCTTTTTATGAGTTCAAGGAAATTTCTTGTTTCCTTATAGTATGCCAATTTTTCTAGTGAGTTTTACTTATTTCCTATTTAGCATTATTACCTTTCCTAAAAAATTTTTTAAATCAATCATTTATCTGTTTTAAGTTAAAATTTTTAATTTCCCATGTAGAAAAGTACTTTTGACTTTTTGACATTTTTCTCTAGGTATGATTTAACAAGTTGCATTAACAATTCTTTTTGTTATATAACCCACATCTCCTTGACGTAAAATGCCATCTTCATCGTTCTACCTCCTTTCACATTTTTGGACTTTGTATTTCTCTACTTCATCTCCTCACTATTTTATCTGTATCATACTAGTTAGTAAATGGTTAATTTTTAAAATTTTACTGTTACTTATCATTAATACACTAATAGTTACTAGAAGTATTTACTATTGAACAATACTTTTTAGTTCAGTAATGGAAACAGCAAAGAAACTGATGGTGTACTCTCCATTATGTATACATCTAGACAAAAAAACACAACTGTTTTGCTAAATGAAGTCTGAAGTACCAACATCTACCGTGACTATTATAAATGGTAACTATTTTAATGCTAAAATGAGAATGACTTTATGAAGTGTTTGACATACATTTTATTATTCTAGAATTATGGAAGAGGTTGGATATTGATTGTGTATGTGAATAGAAAAGTTCATTAATGTAGAAATATCCACAAATGATAATTACGGGTAAAAACTGTTTTCTTTCATATTATAGTGCCTTATACACATGGTGTGCAATTTGCCATGGTGTGCATTAGTTTTAGTTCATATGGTGTTTCCAGAAAATTAAACCATTTAGGAATTATGAAAATTCCACCTCCTCATTTTCAGTATTTCTCTTGTTTTGCTAAAAAAAATTCTGGCGGCACACTTATAATGGCCAATATAGTCAAATAACCAAATTTCACATACCTATCTAATCATGGTCACACTAAGAGAGTCTGTTATTTAACCACCTAGGTTAACATGGTCACAAAAGCTTCACAAACAACAGTAGCTTACAGACACTTGTATAAGTGCATTCAAGCACACTCTACAAAATCACAATACTATAGCCCCCACATGCCACTTGCAATCCCAGAACATTACACAACTCCAGGGAAAGCACAGAAGCATTCATAAACGACTTCCATAATTTCAAATACAGCTCACACCTAACATAAAAACAGGCACAAGTGAAATAAACGCCACACAGCAACTGTGTCATTTCACGTATGAGCGAATGCAAGATACTACAGAGCAGCATGAAGTCAAGCTACAGCAGGTTGGAGGCCATTTCGTTTGTTTACACACACACACACACACACACACACACACACACACACACACATTTTACGCGCCGCAGTAGTAGGTTTCCATTTATACACACACTGCGCGCTGCTCTGTCAGGCGCTGAGACAACTTCCCTTCAGTCCATTTACACACACACACACACACACACACCCCCAAACAAAACACACACACATACACACACACACGTGCGGCTATGGCAGGTTTACACACACACCCACCCAAACAAAACACACACCCACCCCCAAACACACACACACACACCGTGCGGCTATGGCAGGTTTACAAACACACACACACACGACGCGCCCTGCCACACGGGTGCTGGGATAACTTCCCCTCAGTCCTCTCCGAGTCGACACACAGGCGGTGGTGGGACAACTTCCCCTCATGCCCTTCGAGTCGCACCCGCTTTCAACCTCAGGATTACGCCCACGGACCACACACGAGATTGCAGAGTGGCTTCCTCCTCAGAACCACCAGGCCAGCCCAGGGATGTCAGTACCCTTCTTGGCCTTCCGGGTACCGCCTCCCCGGTTCAGCCCTTCCGGCTCTGAGCTTCCTCTGCGACCCACTACACAACAGCCACACAACACCTTCTGCGCCTGCGCACCCCGCGTGCGCTGTCTCTCCCAGGAGTCTCCGCGACGTCCCTGTAAGAGGCACGTGTGGATCCCAGAGCTTGGCTAACCTTCTATTAAATATGAGGCTATGAGTCCACACACCCCTGGGCCGCAGGGTCACTAACTCTAAACACTAGTTAACGTGCGTTTGGCTTTGTGGTCCACAGATTCTGTGTAGTGATTTCAGTACAAAAATTCACCATCAAGAGGGCCAGAGTTGATGAGGCACATGGAGGTAGGAGCCTCAGACATGTATTTCTATGACCTGTGGGGGAACTGGTTTGCATACTGTCTGTGGTCAGCGATGAGTAAAGTGTGGCACACCCTAACTGTCACGTAAAGTATGGCACACCCTAACTGGCACAGCGCTCTGTTGAAGGACTAAAAAACTGTGATCAAATGTGGCTGACTGTACATTACCCCTTTGTTGTTACGTGACGTCAAGTCGCGATTCATAGCTGCACCTCCAGTGGGTTTTCAAGAGGCTATAAACCTTACGGGAGGAGATTGCCCATCTTTCTCCCACGGAGCAGTTGGTCTATTTCAACAGTATGTTTTGGGGTTGACAGTAGAGTTCCTTAAAGAATGTTGTTAGGTCCCGTTATACCGACTTTATGAACAACAGACTTGAACTCTGTCCTAACCTGTGCCATCCTTTATCATCTCCGACACACTTAAGCCCATTGCCACAGTCACTTGAGGATCTTCCTCTTTCTCTTACCCTACCTCTTTTCAAGTATGATGTTCTTTCCAAAGAATAGTCTCTCTTTTCAACATGCCCAAAGTCTGTGACACAAAGCTTTGCCATCCTTACTTCTAAGATGCACTATGGTTTTCACTTTCTCAAAGACATGTTTGTTCTTTTGACAGCCCATGATATATTCAGCACTTTCCTCCAATACCATGACTCAAAAGCAACAATTTTTCTGTCATCCTTATTCATTATCCAATTCTCAGATACACAGCAGGTGATTGGAAAGACCAAGCTTAAATCAGGCACACCGTAGTCTTTAAGATTATAGCTCTTCAGGACTTTGGAAAGATCACTGACAGCAGTTATCCAGTGCTATACTGTTGCTGACAAAGGGAAAAGACAGAGGAGGGGACCCTCAGGAATGGAGGTTAGACCAGAAAGCATGACCAGAAAGCTAACAGCTGGGATAGCTGCAGCCCCTATGCTATGCCTTTCTGTGGTTTTATTGAGAATCACCAGGAAGTAAACAGGAAAAAAACCAAGGAAATTGTAGTTGTTGTTGTTGTTGTGATATGCCCTTAAGTCGCTTGTGACTCATAGCGACCCTATGTACAACAGCCCTAAACACTGCTCTGTCCTGTGCCAAGTGTCTCTGACACTCCCATCCCGATTACCCCAGTCACTGAATCAATCCACCTCATAGAGGGCCTTCCTCTCCTGCGCTGTCCCTCCACCCTCCCA
>NW_006400369.1:38689-40957 GCF_000299155.1 Elephantulus edwardii | reverse complement strand
TGACCCCACGTTTCTCCTCATAAAGCCCAGCCTCCTGGATAATCTGTTCTACATACAGGTTGAAAAGGTATGGAGACAGGACACATCCCTGGCGTACGCCCTTCCCAATTTTGAACCATGCAGTGTTCCCTTGCTCTGTTCTGATGACTGACTCTTGGTCCAAATATAGGTTTCTCATTAGCATGATCTGGGATTCCCATTCTTTTCAGAGCCAGCCACAGTTTGTTATGATCCACGCAGTCAAACGCTTTTGCATAGTCAATGAAACGCAGATGTACATTCCTCTGGTATTGCCTGCTTTCAGCTAAGATCCATCCAAGATTAGCTACATTATCCCTAGTACCATGACCCCTTCTAAACCCAGCCTAGACTTCTGGCAGTTCCCTGTTCATGTGCTGTTCCAGTAGTTTTTGGATAATCTTCAGTAGAACATATGAGCAAGAGCCTATTGTGATGAAAGAAGAAGTTCAGGCTGCTTTGAAGGAAATGGCAAAAAAGAAAGCCCCAGGAATAGATGGTATACCAATTGACATATTTCCGCTAACAGATGCTGCCCTGGATGTGCTCACCAAGTTGTGCCAAGAAATCTGGAGAACAACTACTTGGCCAACTGACCGGAAGAGATCTATTATTTGTTCCCATCTCAAAGAAAGGTGACCCAACAGAGTGTGGAAACTATAGAACAATATCATTAATTTCACACGCAATCAAGATTCTACTGAAGATTATCCAAAAACGAATGATCTCTTGTAAATAAGGGCGAATTCTTCTCTATTGTTCACCTTATGCTTATTTCAGGAGGGAGTTTTTGTTGTTATGTGCGGTGGGTCTAGTCACTTGCAACTCTTAATTAAACCCTGCTCTGTCCTGTGCCAATCTCACTGTATCCGACACACCCCTATTACCCCAGTCACTGAATCAATCCACCTCATAGAGTATCTTCCACTCCTGCACTGTCCCTCTACCCTCCAAGCATGATGTCCCTCTCCAAGGACTGATTCCTCCTTGCAACATGTCCAAAGTATGTCAGACGAAGCCTCAGAATCCGTGCCTCCAAGGAGCAACCCTTTTAACCATCTGGAGGATGAACCTGTTTGTTTTCTTAGCCTGGACTTCTGGCAGTTCTCTGCTGTTGTACTGTTCCAGTTGTTTTTTGGATAATCTTCAGCAGAATCTTGCTTATACGTGAAATGAATGATATTGTTCTAAAATTTCTACACTCCGTTGGGTCACCCTTCTTTGGAATGGGAACAAATAATAGATCTTTTCCAGCCAGTTGGCCAAGTGGTTGTTCTTCAGATTTCTTGGCACAACTTGGTGATCACATCCAGGACAGCATCTGTTAGTTGAAACACGTCAATTGTTATACCATCTCTTCCTGGGGCATTATTATTTGCTATTTCCTTCAAAGCAGCTTGAACTTCTTCTTACATCACTGTATGTTGTTGCTCATATGTTGTTTCATGAAAGGAAGACAAAGTAAAATATTACAAGGAGCTGGAGTCAAAAAATAAAAAGGGCCGAACTCACTCGGAAGAATTTCAGGAGGGAGGGATTTAGTAAATACAAACTAGAAATTATGTAGCCACTTGAGGATTGACTTAGTACCTACCCCTGTAAACATTTAAGGATTGCCTTAGTGCTACAGGGTGAATTCTAGGTTGTATTATGCCTCTCTCATATCCTTATATAACATTTGGTTTATTATATAATATTAAATTTGACATTGGGCTTCCCACACTATACATATCCTAATCTCCTTACTACTGGTACCAAAGGTGTTGATTGTGGATCTAAGTAAGAAATATTTGACAATTTCAAGCTTTTCTCCATCTATCCTGATGTTGCTGATTGGCCCAGTGGTTAGGATTTTTGTTTTCTTGTTGAGATGTAATCTATATTGAGGGCCATAGTCCTGCATCCTCTGCACCAAGTGCCTCAACTTCTCCTTTGAAGGCTAGAGTCCTTGATCCTCTGTATTAAGCACCTCAACTTCTCCTCACTTTCAGCAAGCAAGATTGCATCATCTGCGTAAAGTAAGTTATTGATTAGTCTTCCTCCAATCTTGATGCATCATTTTTCTTCATAATGTCCAGCTTCTTGATTGATTTGCTGTTGTTGATATGTGCCATTGAAAGGCGTTTGACTTATAGTGATCCTATGTGGAAGAATAATCAACAACCTGCGTTATGCAGATGACACAACCCTGCTTGCTGAAACTGAGGAGGACCTGAAGTGCTTGCTGCAGAAGATCAAGGACTACAGCCT
>NW_006400369.1:34253-38299 GCF_000299155.1 Elephantulus edwardii | reverse complement strand
CCTGGAGAGGGTGAAGCCAGAATGTTCCCTGGAGTCAAGGATTCTGAAGCTTCATCTGACATATTTTGGGCATGTTGCAAGGAGGGACATCATGTTTGGCAGAGTGGAGGGACGGCGAAGGAGAGGAAGACCTTTGATGAGATGGATCGATTCTGTGACTGGAGAGGTGGGAATAAGTGCATTTGAGATGGCTAGGTTGGCCCAGGATAGAAGAGCGTATAGAGC
Source organism: Elephantulus edwardii (assembly GCF_000299155.1). NCBI lineage: Eukaryota > Metazoa > Chordata > Mammalia > Macroscelidea > Macroscelididae > Elephantulus > Elephantulus edwardii. Next base: position 38,074 of record NW_006400369.1, on the reverse strand, counting down.
TCTTGTACATAGGGTCGCTATGAGTTGGAAGCGACTCGATGGCACATAACAACAACAACAACAAAATGTACAACAGCTCTGAACCTTGCTCTATCATGAGCCATTTTCATTTTTTCTGATACACCTACCTTCATTACCCCAGTCTCCAAGTCAAACCATCTCATCCAGGATTTTTTTCTCTCTTGCCCTGTCCCTTCACCCTTCCAAACGTGATGTCCTTCTTCAAGAACTGGTTCTTCCTAGAAACATGCCCAAAGTATGTCAGACAGAGCTTCAAAATCCTTGCTTCCAAAAAGCAGCCTGGTTTCTCCCTCTCTAGAACAGACTTGTTTGTCCATGGTAACCTAGATTTCATATAAGCATTATTAAATATTTTTTAATTCCCATTCTCAATATGACCTATAGCTTATTTTGATACACACAGTCAAATGCTTTTACATAGTCAATAAAACACATCCAGACATTGTTATTTTTTGTTGTGATTAAGTGCTGTAAGCCATGTATAACTTATAGTAATGCTTTAAACCACAGATCTGAACCCCATCCTATCCTGGGACATCCTGATACTTCCACAGTACAGCTCATTGTGGCACACACTGTGTTAGACCACCTGAGTTGGCGGTCTTCCTCTCTTTCGCCTATCCTCCACTGTTCCAAGCATGATTTCTCCCTTCAGGAACTAGCCTTTCCTAGCGTAAGGTCGCCAAGGAAGGACAGAACTCAGTGCAAGCCAAGAAATATATTTTACTGGTGACAAACTGCCGGGATGGCTCTCAAGCAGAAGACCAGACTCCACTAAGAGTTAGAGGGGTGGTTTATACTTTCTTACAAGGGAATTGGGGAAGGGGATGCTTACAGATGACTTCTTTAAGATAGAGAAGTGGGCTAGGGTCTCAGAAAACTATTCCTGGGAAAAAGAGAGTAGGATAGTTTCACAGAGAGAAAAAGCACAGCTGCTATTTCCTGTGGCTGGATTCTCAAGGTAGCCATTCTGGGAGAGGAAAGGAAAGAGCTCTGCAGTCCTAATACTAGCAACATGCCCAAAGTATGTGAAATTAAGCTTTATTAGCTTTGCCTCCAAGAAGCACACTGTTTGCATTTTCTCCAAAACATATCTATTTGTTCTTTTGGCAGTCCATGAGATATCCAGTACTCCAACACCACAGCTCAAAATCAATTCTTCTGTCATCTTACTCATTGTCCAGTTCTCAGATGCACAGCAAACGATAAAGAAAGATTGTAGCCTGAATCAGATGCATCTTAGTCCTCAAACTGACATCATTGCTCTTCAATAATTTGGAGAGGTCCCTGACTGCAGACTTTTCCAGTGCAATAAGTCTCTTGCTCTCCTGAATGCTGGTACCAAGGCTGTTGATTATGAATCCAAATAAGATTAAATCATTGACAACTTCAATTTTTTTTCTTCTCTGATGATATTTTCTATTGGTCCAGTGGTGAAAATTTTTGTTTTCTTGATATTGAGATGCAATCCATATTGAAGGCTATATCCTTTCAGATTCAACAAGTGCTTCAATTCTTCCTCACTTTCAGCAAGCAAGGTTGTGCTATTTACATAACACAGGTTATTGATGAGTCTTCCTCTGATCTTCTCACCAATGATGTCAGTTTGAGGACTAAGATGAATCTGATTCAGGCTACAATCTTGTGTTGCATTCATAGTAAAAAAGTTAATTTCAAGTTCTATTCTCAAGTACAATGTTCTAAGTGATAAGATACATATGCATACATATACATAAACATATACATAAGCATATACATAAACATACATAAACTATACATAAACATATACATATACATATACATATACATATACATATACATATACATATACATATACATATACATACACATATAGCTTCATTTTTAGACTTTTTTCTTTTTATACTGGTTTGTTTACAAAGTTTATATATATATTGTTTTTCACACTGACTCTACCCCTTTTCCTTCACCCCTGACCCTCCACCCATCAAATTGTGCAACCCCATGATTAGTGTCCCCCTCCATCCTTAGCTCTCTACTGCCCCCTTCCCCTTCTTGGATCCTCACACTCATTCTACAATAGCGGTCTTATACAATATTTGTCCTTATGGGGCTAAGATAATTCACTTAACATAACGCTGTCCAGCCCCTCCCAAGTTAGGGAGTTATTTACAAAATCATTGAGAACTTCACTTTTACAGGTCTGAGAAGGTAAAATCTGTAGGCCAACTCCTCTTGTAATTTGCTCTGTGCCAGTTGAAAATCTATTAATCTCCAAAGTGTCCTCTTCTAAAGCGTGGCCTCTGTTGCCTTCATGAGTTAGCTTGAAGCTCAATACCTATTGTATAGCTTAATCTAAATACCTGATAGGCATGCAGTCTAAGAAGTAAAACCTACTCTTTTACAGGATTGTTGTTGTTATGTGCCTTCACTTGTGATTCATTGTTATACAACAGCTCTGAACTCTGCTCTATCCTGAGGCAGTTTCATTGTCTCTGATTCACCTACCCTCATTACCCCAGTCACTAAACCAATCCATCTAACCCAGGGTCTTCCTCTCCTGTGCTGTCCCTCCACCATCCCAAGCATGATATACGCTTCCAAAGACTAGTCTCTCCTTGCAATATGCCCAAAGTATGTCAGACATAGCTTAAGAATCCTTGTCTCCAAGGAGCAGATTTTGAAGGGTCAATTTTAAAAATTCAGGCAAATTACACATTAGATACTTTAAATTATCTTGGAGACAATTGGTGAAAAAAGGTAGAAGATGCCTTTCTATGAAGATGGCACCGAAAGCCAAGAAGGAAGCCCCTGCCCCTCCCAAAACTGAAGCCAAAGCAAAGGCATTAAAGGCCAAGAAGGCAGTCCTGAAGGGCATCCACAGCCAAAAAGAAAAGAAGATCCGCACGTCATTCACGTTCTGGCGGCCTAAGACGCTGAGACTCTGAAGGCAGCCCAAATACCCCCGGAAAAGCGCCCCCAGCTTGACCACTATGCCATCATCAAATTTCCCCTGACCACTGAGTCAGCTTTGAAGAAGATAGAAGATAGCAATGCACTTGTGTTCATTGTGGATGTCAAGGCCAATAAGCACCAAATTAAACAAGCTGTAAAGAAACTCTATGACATTGATGTGGCTAAGGTCAACACTATGATTAGGCCTGATGGAGAGAAGAAGGCCTATGTTCGACTTGCTCCTGATTATGATGCTTTGGATGTTGCCAACAAAACTGGGATCATCTAAACTGAGTCCAGCGGGCTATTCTAAATATAAATTTTTCTCACCATAAAAAAAAAAGGTAGGAGATGGCTTGACTGGTTTCAATAAGTAACAAAGCCTTCAAAAACAGAGTAATGTGTTGTTAGATGCTGTCGTGTCAACTCAAATTCATAGTGAACACTATATACAAAAGATTGAAACTTTACCTAATCCTGCACCAGTCCTACAGTCTCCACTAAAACTCATTATTGCAGTCACTGTTTCAATCTTCTTGACTGTCTTCCTCTCATTCTTTGACCTCTACTTTTCCAAGCATGAAGACAGGAAAACTGGATATTGTTAAGAAAGAAATAGAATGCATAAATATTGACGTACAAGATATTGGTGAAATGAGATGGATTGGCATGGGACATTTTGCATCAGACAATCATATGCTCTGCTACGCCGGAAATGAAAAGGTGAAGAAAAATGGAGTCGATTTCATAGTTAAAAAGGTCATTTCTCAGTGCCAGCCAAAGGTAATAAAGGAGGTCAGAATTGCTTCCACTGTGGAAAGCTGGGCCACTTCAGTAGACAGTGTCACAGACGAGAGCCACAGATA